>NC_137031.1:27927286-27932286 GCF_032717465.1 Coenobita brevimanus
TATATCAAACTTTATTCTATATCTCTTCCATTTCGGTATATAAATCCCTTCCATATAAATCCCTCTAAACACTTCCTATATAAATCCCTTCCATAAATATCCTTCTACACACGTCATGAATTAGTTCCTTCCATAATAAATCTCCCTACAGACTTCATAAATAAATCCCTTCCATGTAAATCCTTTCATTCCTTTGATATAAATACCTGTACACACTTCCTATATAAATATAGAGTAAATCCCTCTACATACCTCCTACATAAATCACTTCCATATTAAATCCTCTGCACACTTCCTACATAAATCACTTCCATATAAATCCTTCTACACACTTCATATGTAATTTCCGTCTCATATAAATCTCACTACATAATTAATATATAAATCCCTTCCATATAAATCCCTCAACACACTTCATATATAAACCCCTTCCATATAAATCCCTCTAAACACTTCCTATATAAATTCCTTCCATATAAATCCTTCTACACACTTCCTATATAAATCCCTTCCATATAAATCCCTCTACACACTTCTTATATAAATCCCTTCCATATAAATCCCTCTACACACTTCGTATACAAATTTCATCGATGCTTTGACCTTTGACCCCCAATCGACTGACCTTCTTCTTGGCCTATTCTTAGCTCAGACCGGAAACTATTTATTCTTAATCTATTAGGTCATATGGAGCAGATGAAGAGCACAGAGCGGATGACCTTTGACCTCTCCCCCCTCCCTTCCCCCTCTCTTCCCCCCTCTTCTCTCTCTCTCTCTCTCTCTCTCTCTCTCTCTCTCTCTCTCTCTCTCTCACGTCCTTCGAATGAAGAGGTAAAAGGAACTAGCGCCCGTAACAGTGCATAAAGGTGAATGAGAATGCAAATATAATAATGATGAGAGAGACAGAGTGGAGTGTGTGTGTGTGTGTGTGTGTGAGAGAGAGAGAGAGAGAGAGAGAGAGAGAGAGAGGGGCCAAGAATGAGAAAGTGAGAGAATGTGTAAGACAAACATGGAAAAGAAAACAAGAGTTTATGTAATTATATCCTTCCACATTGCTTGTCGGAGAGACAGAAAAGAGAAAGAAAAAATCGATCGGTAAATAGTGAGACAAGTAGACAGACAGAGGTAGATAGAGAGACATGATAAACAGACAGACAGACAGACAAGGGTAAGTAGGTAGATGGATAGATAGACACTGAGACAGAGACATATATATATATATATATATATATATATATATATATTATATATATATATATATATATATATATATTGTTACATAGCCTATGATTTCATCATCCTTTGTGTGATTTTAACGCACAGAATGCTGCATGTTTGATCACGAGCGTTTTCTGCCTCAGTCCCCCCCTTCTACCGTTATAGTAGAGTAAGTCGTCATTTCTGGGGTTCAGTACGGGATTTTCAGCTCTTTGTCCCCATGGCTTCATTTGCACGTCCTTCTTACAAGTTGTATCAAGCTCTGCTGGCCCCTATATAATGAGCTCAGTCTCTGCATCATTGCCACTTAGATCTGCTCCTCATTTTGTTCACATCTCTGTCCTCCCCTGTACAGTTATTATTATTGTGAGTGCTCAAGAAATCTCCAAACATCTAGCAGCTGTGTGTAATTTGAGTATAACAGTTGTTGTATTTTTTCTTGTACTGTGTAGCATAGGGTTGGTTCTTGGGCCTAGTGAGGTCTTTTTTGATTGGTGTTGGGTTTTATGTC
Source organism: Coenobita brevimanus (assembly GCF_032717465.1). NCBI lineage: Eukaryota > Metazoa > Arthropoda > Malacostraca > Decapoda > Coenobitidae > Coenobita > Coenobita brevimanus. The sequence goes on from NC_137031.1 coordinate 27,929,016, forward strand.
AGTCATTTTTTATACTAGTTTGGATCTGTAATAATTTATCTGGCATTCACTGAGTATTATCTGGTATCTTATTTTATCAGGGCTGACTTAGATAAATTTATTCTTGCTAATTTCGTGTTAATAGAGGCTATTGCAGTTAACCATATATTTAACCTGTTTATTTGCCATTACATTATCCTTATGAGTTCTGAATGTTTTGTTGTTAGTTTGAGCATTAAACTTTAACTTGTAATTTTACCTAACTCTTTTGTTTTGAACCTGGAACTTTACGGGACAGTAGTGACTCTTAGTATTCTCACTTAAAGTGTACATTATCTTTCTCTGTTCCGTAACATAAATTTGGCGACCTCATATCAGGATATTCAGGATATTATCATAAGGATATTGCTTGATATTTTGTGACTGTTACTTATTCATTATGTCTACTATTACTACACTTGATGAAGCCAAAGATTTTTTGTCAAATGTGCAAACAGTGTGTGATATAGAAAACAGAACAAAGAATGAACTTAAGCTTGTTGCTCAACAATTGGGAATTGCTGTTCGCTCTCATCATTCTAAAGATCAAATTGTTGACATGATTAATGAAAGCTTGTTTAATGTAACTCCTCGAAATGAGCAAACGCAGATTGAATTAGCTAAGTTACAGCTAGCCCTGCAGGAGGCCCGTGCTAAGGAGGCTGAATTTCAGGCAAAAGCTCGTATTCAAGAGGCTGAGTTTCAGGCAAATGCTAAGGAGGCTGAGTTTCAGGCTCGTGCTAAGGAGGCTGAGTTTCAGGCACAAGTTGAACTTGCTAGGATTCAGGCAGACCATGAGTATCGCATGAAACAAGGTGGAACTGGATCATCTAGCTCTGATGATTTTGATGTGGCTAAAAATGTTAAACTTGTCCCTCCTTTTAATGAATCTGATTTAACAAAGTATTTTCAGTTGTTTGAGAGGGTAGCTACAGGTTTTAATTGGCCTAAGGAGTATTGGCCAGTACTCCTTCAAACTGTTCTCACCGGTAGAGCTCAAGTAACTTATGCATCTTTGCCTCAGGATCAGTCTGATAATTATGATGTAGTTAAGAGCTTGATTCTTAAGGCCTATGAGCTTGTTCCTGAAGCTTATAGAGTAAAATTTAGGACAACTTACAAGCAAGATAAGCAATCCCATGTTGAGTATGCAAAAATCAAAGAAGATCTGTTAGAGCAGTGGTTAAATTCTAAGAATGTGGATTCTGATTTTGGTAAATTTAAGCAGATGATTTTGCTGGAGGACTTCAAAAGGTGTATTAGTAAAGATGTAAGCCTATATCTTGATGAGAAAAGAATAGATAATTTGTCTGATGCTGCAGTTTTAGCTGATGAGTATGTTCTCACTCACAAGAGATATTCTAGAGAAAAAGGGAAAGCTGAGAGTAAGTACGTTGCCTCTACTCAGAGTACAGGTAACAGGAAAGAGAATAAGGATGATGTTTTTCAGGAAGTAAATACCAGCTTCACCTCTAGATTTCAGAAAAGTAAATGTACTTATTGTAGTAAGCTTGGTCATACTACGGAGAGATGTTTCAGGAGACAGCATGATGTGAACAAAAAGGAGTCTTTAAATATTCAGTCAATTGGTCTAGTGTCCACTCTTGAGAGTTCCCAGAATTCTTTAACTGAGTTAACTGAACCTGCTTTGAGGGGTAACTTAAATTCTCATGATGGAGCTCCTCTTTTGAGCAGTAACGTGGGTGACACTCTCAAGAGTTCATGTGCTAATTTCCTGTCTGATGGTTTTGTCAGTCCTCTGGACAGTAATGACAGGAAATCAGTTAAAATATATCGTGATACAGGTGCTTGCCAATCCCTTATGCTGACCAGTGTTCTAGGCTCTAATGTTAATTCCTCTGATGAAACTGTAATCTTACAAGGTGTAGGGAATAATTACTTCTCTGTCCCTCTGTGCAGAGTGAATTTAGAGTCTGGTTTTGTTAATGGTTCCGTTATGGTTGGGTTGGTTGAGACACTCCCAATGTCAGGTGTAACTTTCTTACTTGGAAATGATATTGGTGGAAGTCAAGTGTGTCCAGCTCCTCAGTTGTCTAGTGAGCTAGTGGCTGCGGCCCAGGATTGCGATGTCCCTGATGTGTTCCCTGCATGTGCTGTCACTAGGGCTAAGTCTAAAGTTACTGGTGATTTAGAGGATAATGATGATGATGATGTTATCCTAGCTGACACTTTTCTTGCTAATTTGGACCACTCACCAGATGAGGCAGTACCCCGTAGTGTTGATAATTTGTCTCGTCAAGAGTTGGTTGAGTTGCAGGTTGCTGACCCTGAATTGAAAGGTCTAGCTAACTCTGCTTACAGTGAAGAAGAGTCAGCCGGTGCTTCTACTTGTTATTATGTAAAGTCAGGAGGACTTATGAGGAAGTGGAGACCCCCAACAGCATCAGCCGACTGTGAATGGGAGGTTGTACATCAAGTTGCCATCCCTCGTGTTTGTAGGCAGGATATCATCAGAGTGGCTCATGATTCCAGTTTGGCAGGACACCTTGGAGTGAGGAAGACTGTGGCACCCATTTTGAAACACTTCTACTGGCCAGGTATCTTCAGGGATGTTTCCTGGTATTGTAAGTCTTGTCACACCTGTCAAGTTGTGGGGAAGTGTAATCAGACCGAAAAGGTTGCACCTCTAGTTCCCATTCCTCCTTTTGAGGCGCCTTTCACCCGTGTGTTGGTGGATATTGTGGGCCCTCTTCCTAAGACTTCTTCAGGATTTTCTTATGTGTTGACCATGATTGATATGGCTACTCGTTATCCTGAAGCCATTCCACTTAGAAATATCTCAGCAAAGAACGTGGTTAAGGAAATGCTAGGGTTCTTCACAAAATTGGTCTGCCTAAGGAGGTACAGTCAGACCGGGGAAGTAATTTCATGTCGAATGTTTTCAAGCAGTCTCTGAAAGAGTTGGGCATCTCCCAGATCACGTCTTCAGCTTACCATCCCCAGACCCAAGGAGCGTTGGAGAGATATCATCAAACACTCAAATCGATGCTCAAGAAATACTGTTTGGAACATCAGAAAGACTGGGATAAAGGTCTTCCATTCGTCGTATTTGCCGCAAGAGAATCTCCAAATGAATCACTGGGCTTCTCACTTTTTGAACTACTGTTTGGCCATGAAGTAAGAGGACCCCTTAAGTTACTCAAGGAATGCTGGCTGTCGGAGGAAGATGACGTCAACCTGCTGGAGTATGGGATGAAGTTCAAAGAACGGCTGTCCACTGCTTTACAGCTGG
>NC_137031.1:27937286-27947286 GCF_032717465.1 Coenobita brevimanus
CCCTCACACTATCACTCTGCCTTGGGTCCACTACGATTCCACTACGTCACTCTACCTATACATGGCTCACTCTAAAACACACACACACACACACACACACACACACACACACACACACACACACACACACACACACACACACACACACACACACACTTTCCCCATCGTCACTATCACTCCTACACAATGTTTGTATCCTTCTCAGCCCACTTAGTATCTATTTATCCATCTATCCATCTATCTATCTATTGCCTCTATGTCCCCCTGTCTTCTACCATCAGGCTGCCTTCTCTCCAACTCACACTTCCGTCACTCATATACTTCTCCACCTCATCCTCCATCTCATCCTTGGCCTCCCTTCCCCTCCCCTCATCAACTCACCCCCTCTCACTCATACACCTCTCCAAACCATGCCTCTATATCATCCTCGGTCTCCCTCTTCCCCTCCTTCCCAGCAACTCGCTCATACTCTCCTAGTCAGTCCCTCATGTCCCATTCTCTCCACATACCCAAACATACTTAATACACTCCACATCTCTTTCCACTATCAATCTCGGTTCTATGCCTGATTCTCACTCACCTGTGTCTAGCAATTCTAAGCAGTCAACTTTCAATTGCCACATCTCGTCTGAATGCGCAAAGGAATCCGGATTGATCAATTTGCAACTACACGAACGCCTGACAAATTGTAAACAGACGGGCTTGTGTTTGGTCTCTTATATACCGATCTGTTGGTTTAGTTTTGATGTTATGATGGAGTGAAGGAAGGAAGGAAGGAATAAAGGAAGGAGAGAGGGAAGGAGGGAGGAAGAAAAGGAAGGAAGGGTGAAAGGAGGGAATGTGGAGTGTGAGAGTGAGAGTGAGAGGAAGAGAAAGAGTGAGAGCAAGAGACTCAAAGCTAGACCCACAGCCAGAATGAGAGAGAGAGAGAGAGAGAGAGAGAGAGAGAGAGAGAGAGAGAGAGAGAGAGAGAGAGAGAGAGAGAGAGAGAGAGAATTATATTAACTATATCACACAACACTATACAGTAAAACAAACAACACATAATAGCAACAATGACACCTAACACACACACACACACACACACACACACACACACACACACACACACACGCAACCTCTTTCCCCCACAAGAGGCTCCCCCATACCTGCCAATTACCTGCGTAGTAAGGAACTGGGAGGGAAGGTTGGAGGTGGGGAAGGGGGAGGGAAGGGGCAGGAGGGAGAAAGAAAGGGAGAGAGGGGGAGGGAAGGAGGCTGCGGGATATATGAGGACGAAGTAATAGCACGTATCGATATGGACTACCTCTCAACCTTCCACCCAGTTGGGATTAGACAGAAAAAAAAAATTCTTAAATATCTCACCACCAAAACTAATGTGAAAAAATAATCCGAATATCTATCTATCTATCTATTGCCAGACGCCTCAATCCCGTTTCGGGTGGCCACAAACAAATCGCCTCCAAGTCGCCCTGCCCCCCGCCATTTCACTCCCCTGCTCCCAACTCACACCCCCCTCTCTCATATACCTCTCCACCCCATCTCTCCATCTCATCCTCGGCCTTCCCCTCCCTCTTTCCCCCTCCACCTCACTCACATACACTCTCTTCGTCAGTCTTTGACCCTCCATCCTCTCCACATGGCCAAACCACCTCAGTGTGTTCCTCATAACGCTTCCTATCACATCCACATCCACACCACAACGCTCCTTTATATCCTCATTCGTCAGCCTGTCTCTCCATGTGACTCCACAGGCTCCTCTTAAATAACTCATTTCCACGGCTCTCACTCTTGACTTGTGTCCTTCCAACAACGTCCAAGCTTCACTTCCGTACGTTAGAGTTGGTATCACAATACTGTCATGTAGTAACTTTTTCACTTCCATGCTCACTTCCCTGTTTCTTATCACTGCTTTCAAAGAACCAGCAACCTTTCTTCCCTGCTGTACCCTTTCAAGCACTTCACCCTCCAAGCCTCCATCCTTACTGATCACACTACCCAAGTACTTAAACGTACTCACATTTTCCAATTCCTCACCATCCAACCTCGCTGTACATTCACTGACTTCACCTCTCTCAAAGACCATCACTTTACTCTTCCCTACATTCACCTTTAGATTCCGTTTCTTACACACTCTCTCAAACTCATCCACCAAGCCTTGCAGCTCCCCTTCGTCTTCACTCAGCAACACAGTATCATCTGCAAACAACAGTACAGGGAGTTTCCAAACACCATCCTCTCTCACCAGGGCCACTCCAACATCCACTACCCTACCTTGTACATCTTTTATTACCCCATCCATGTACAGATTGAACAACCATGGAGACATGACACATCCCTGTTTCAACCCAACTTTCAAAGAGAAAAATTCACTTTGTTCACCATTCACACGCACTGCAGCCTTCGCACCATCGTACATACTCTTCACAGCATTCAGCAACTTCCCATCTACTCCATATATTCTTAACACTTTCCACAATGCTAGTCTATCCACCCTGTCATATGCTTTCTCCAAATCCATGAATAACTTGAACAATTTTTATCCGATATTAACCAGCCTTGGTGGGAAGGTTGAGGGGTAGACCATGTTTAAACTTACAATTTCTTAGAACAACAGGTTAGTTATCAGAGTCATTAGGACAGGAAAAAATGAATCAAGATGATGTAACTTGAATATTTTTTTCGATTTTAACCAAACTTGGTGGGAAGGTTGAGGGGAAGACCTTGATTAAACCCACAATTTTTTTTAGACTAATAGATTAATTATCAAGGTCACAAGGAGAGGAAAAATTTAATCAGGATGAGATAACTTGAACATATTTTATTCGATGTTAACCAGACTTGGTGGGAAAGTTGAGGGGTAGACCATGATTAAATCGATAATTTTTTAGACTAATAGGTAAATCACCTAGGTCACAAGGAGAGGTGAGCCTTGACCTTGCTTTGTGATATTGATCTTTGACATATTATACTGAAGAACAATAGGCTTCCTCAAAACATAACTCTCAGTTTTTCCACCAAGTTTGGATAGATTCGGATAATCACTGTTTGAATTATGTTAAGGTCGGAACTATTCTCACACTCGCACTGCCGTGAGAATAGTTCCGAAAAGGAAATTAGGTCAATTAGAGTTTTTCGATTTTCCTCCAAAATTGGGGGAATGACTTCACTCACCTAATTATGAAGCTTTTTTTTTCTTTTCTCTTTTTCTCTTTTTACAGTAGTTCACGAAGCAAGATTAAATTTGCCACTTAAGTGCGTGATTAAGTGGAGTGTAGGTTGTCACTTAAATGGTTGATTTAAGTGGCCTATGTGTACTACTACTTAAGACAGAGGTGTTAGTATAAAGTGTACATGAGTGATGAAGTGTAGCAACTATCACTTAAGTACATAGTGAATTGTAGGTATTGCCACTTAAGATAGGGATGTTAAGTGTAAAGTGTAAGTGACTAAGTGAACTATGGTAGAGTCTAAGGTTAATGAGAATGAATCGCTGTGGTGCAGGGGTTAAGAAAGTAGTGGATGAAGGATATGGGCCCTTAATCTCATTCCTTTGTTAAGTGGGAGCGTTTTCATAACAAGGCCTCTCTCTCTCTCTCTCTCTCTCTCTCTCTCTCTCTCTCTCTCTCTCTCTCTCTCTCTCTCTCTCTCCCACTACTGTTATCCAGCAGCAATTTCACAACAAGGCCTCAGTAATATTCCTCTTCCTCTCTGATCTATATTTCCCCCGGACTAATTTCCTTCTTCTTTTTTTCATTTTTTTTTTTAATGCCTCCTTTGCTCTATGGTCGATTTTTTCTGTTTTGGTGTGAGCAGGAGTGAAATGGAAAATGTGTCACTGTATGGATGGTTGATTGGATGGATGTGTGTATGAATGGATGCTTGGATGGATGCTTGGATGGATGGATGGATGTGTGTAGGAATGGATGCTTGGATAGATGCTTGGATGAATGGATGTGTGTATGAATGGATGCTTGGATGGATAGATGGATGGATGGATGGGTGGATGGATAGATGTGTATATGAATGGATGGTAGGGTGGATGGTTGGATGGATGGATGGATGGATGTTTGTATGAATGGATGCTTGGATGGATGCTTGGATGGATGGGTTGATGCATGGATATGTGTATGAATGGGTGCTTATATGGATGGATGGATGGATGGATAGATGTGTGTGTGGGGAGGGTGGGGGGTGCATGAATGAAGGGATGCATGAATGGATGGATGGATAGATGGATGTGCGTATATATGTAGTGTATGGATGGATGGATGGATGTGTGTATGTGTGGATGGATGGATGGATGGATGTGTGTATGTGTGGATGGACAGATAGATGGATGTGTGTATGTATATATGGATGGATGGAAGAATGGATGTACAGACGCCGGAATAAGTTCGTTTCCTTTTCCGTGGACTAAGAAGTTTGTAACACTGCTCGATGGAGAGATATTCTCTCCTCCTCCCTTCCTCATAGTCCCACACTCCCACCCAACCCCCCCACTTTTCTCTCCGACCCCATAACCCCACCTGGTACCCTCCATACTCTCGCTCACAGCCAGCTAGGGGTTTCTGTACTTGAAGCACCTCTCTAATTACGTGTGGTCCGAACAACTAATAAAGGAATAGTACAGTACATACTGTATCATAAACCAAGTTAGGAAAAGATTTACTACACTGTGTGTGTATGTGAGAGAGAGAGAGAGAGAGAGAGAGAGAGAGAGAGAGAGAGATGGGGGGGGGGAGCGACAGGCGGAGAGGGAGAGCGAGTGGAAAAATGAGAAATGAGAGGACAGTTAAGGAGAAAATAAGAAGGGGAGACGCAAGGAGAGAACAACGAGAGCTAAGAAAAGAGAGAGTGAGAAGAAGAGACAGTGAGAGGTGAAATGAAATACAAACAGTGTGGAAGGGGGGGAAAAAAGGAAGATGTGAATAGAAAGGCCGGGAGACAGGGAAGTAGAGACAAAAGGTGAGACAGCTGAGAGAAAACGGGAATGGAGCAAACATAGAAATAGGGATAACAAAAGGAGAAAGTGGGAAAGAGAGCTACGGAACGGAATACTGAGAACGATAATGAGAAAAATTAGAAAAGGAGGCAAGGTAACAGGGAAGAGGAGGAAAGTGTGTTATTCTGGCAAGGACGCAGGGAAAGAGCTAAGATAAGACGAAAGCATTGAGGCTGAGTAGAACGAATGCAACATTCAAGCATAAAGGGAGGGTGAGAAACAGAGATATTAGAGAAATTTGCGGAGAGAAAGTAGAGATTAAGGGTGGGAAGAAAATAGGTCAATTTGGGGGGCAAGAAAGAGGAGGGGGATGTTAAGAAGGGAAGACAAGGGGAGGGAGAGGGAGGGAGGGAGGGAAAGTCAGTGGAAAGAGCGGAATGAAAGAAGAGATTTCGGGTGACTGGGAGAGACGGAGAGAGGTGAGAGAAAAAGTGCATGCAGTTATTACTGGGTGAAGAAAGCAGTGAAGGAAATGGATTTAGTACAAGTAAAGAAATACGGAGAGAGTAATGGAGAAAAAAAGGTAAGACACGTGACAGATGAAAAAAGTAAGACAAAGTTGTGACACAGGGAGGGAGAAAGAAGAGTGAGGTAAGGAGGGAGTGACAGAGGGGAAGAGAGACGAAGGAAAGGAAGGAGAGGGGAGGAAGGTAGGGACTGGGCAGATGACTATAAAGAAAAGGGAAGGAGGGAAAAGGAAACTGGGGATGAGACAAAGGAGTCAGAGAAAGAGAGAGAGAGAGAGAGAGAGAGAGAGAGAGAGGGGGAGTACACAGACAGGCACAGACAGATAGGTCAACAAATATTCGGAAAGTGTGTGTGTGTGTGTGTGTGTGTGTGTGTGTGTGTGTACTTCCGTCCCTGTGTCACTCCTATAACACTGTTCCATTTTTTCACCTGCGTGTATTCTTCCTCTCTGCTTCAGTTTCTTCTCTCACTCATTTTTTTTTATCAGTATTTCTCCTGATTGTTCTTACCATTCCAAGTCTCTCTCTCTCTCTCTCTCTCTCTCTCTCTCTCGCTTGCAGTATTCTCTTCTTCCCATCTTTTCCTTCTCACTCTTCTTTCCACTTCTCTTTCTCTTACCCATCTTACATCATTTTACTCTCTCTCTCACTCTGTCTCTCTAGGAATAAAGAGATTGTTCTCACAGTCTATATCTCCTTAATACGGCCACTTCCTGAGTTACTGTGGAATTTTGGTCGCTTGAAAAAGACATATGTCGACTTAAAAAGAGTTCAGGAGACTAAGGTATCAGGTTCGCCTGAGGGCTGTGGGACTTTTGTAGTAGAAACTCGTAGACTTTGAGGTCAGCTCATTAAAGTTTTAAAATCTGAATGGGTTTCACAATCATTACATAGAATATTGCTTACCCTTAGCACCAACTCGGCACACAACCATGGTTGGAAGCTGTAAATGAAAAAAATGACGAGCAGAATTACGTGAAAACATTTTCACGTGCAAGATCTGCTCCACATATATAACTGACTCAACACGGACGTTGCTAACGCTACACTAGAGAAGTTTAAGGGATTCATCGGCAGGATCTTACACTAGAATAAATGTGAACTGGATATGCATTCCCAGGCAAACAAGAAGTATCTCCACGGTATGGGCTGCATAGTCATTTAGATCCTAACTTTTCCTCGTAACTCCCCCCTCTCTCTCTCTCTCTCTCTCTTTCTGTCTGTCTGTCTGTCTGTCTGTCTGTCTGTCTGTCTCTGTCTGTCTGTCTGTCTGTCTCTGTGTGTGTGTGTGTGTGTGTGTGTGTGTGTGTGTGTGTAAAAGAGGTGTCTACTACCGCAACATTTAATCACAGCAGATTATTTTCTCTCTTTCATTCTCTCTCTCTTTCTCTCTCTCTCTCTCTCTCTCTCTCTCTCTCTCTCTCTCTCTATCTATCTATCTATCTCCCTCTCTCTCATTCTGTGTGTGTGTGTGTGTGTGTGTGTGTGTGTGTGTGTGTGTGTGTGTAAAAGAGGTGTCTACCACCGCAACATTTAATCACAGCAGATTTATTCTCTCTCTCTCTTTCTCTCTCTCTCTCTCTCTCTCTCTCTCTCTCTCTCTCTCTCTCTCTCTCTCTCTCTCTCTCTCTCTCTCTCTCTCTCTCTCACACACACACACACACACACACACACACACAGTGTAGTAAACCTTTTCCTAACTTGGCTTATGATATGTACTGTACAAATCCTGTTCGGACTACACGTAATTAGAGAGGTGCTTGAAGTACAGAAACCCCTAGCTGGCTGTGAGCGAGAGTGTGGAGGGTACCGGGTGGGGTTATGGGGTCGGAGAGAAAAGTGGGGGGGTTGGGTGGGAGTGTGGGACTATGAGGAAGGGAGGAGGAGAGAATATCTCTCCATCGAGCAGTGTTACAAACTTCTTAGTTCACGGAAAAGGAAACGAACTTATTCCGGCGTCTGTACATTATATTTACTTAATTATTTGTCTCTGAGTTAGTTGTTTTACGGCAAGCATTAGGCCAAGTACAAGTGAACGGAGAATAGACGAAAAATTGCCGTGTCTCCATCTTGAATATTGAGTTATATCGAAAGATTATGAATAGGATATGATACTAGTCACGAAGAAGTGCTGTGGAAAGGATGTGGAGCCGAATTAGTAGCTTCTGAAATGGGCTAAAGGAAACAGGTTGCAAAAAGGACGAAAATCTGAGCCAAGTAAAAGTGAATGAACTATAGATAAAAATAACTGCCTTCCCGCCATCTCGAACTGAGCTGTAGAAAGAGATCAACACTAGAATTTGATGCTAGTCACGAAGAAGTGCTGTGGAATAGATGTAGACCACTACTAGAAATACAATATGGTGCAACAGGGCGATAAATCTGAGCCAAGTTAAGGTGAAAAGAGTATAGCATCATAATCTCGTGTTAATCTATTGCTACAACTCAGCATTCAAGATGGAGAGATGGAAATTTTAGGCGTAGTTAGAGAAGAGGAGTATAGTCACGAAGAAGTGCACTGGGAAGGATGTAGAGCCTCAGTACTGCCTTATTCTGACCCTGAACTAGAGAAAATAAGCTGCCAAGGGAGGAAAAACTTGGGGCCGAGTTAAAATGAGAGCAATATACTATAGTTGGTTTTCGACTTTCAATATACCGGGATTTTCGTCTCTCTCGTTCTTGTTGTTTTTGTGTTGTTGCCATTTTCTGTGGTAAGAAATATTACTACGATTCTACATCCATTCCACAGCACTTCTTCGTGACTAGTATCGTATTCTAGCTTTAATCTGTTGCTATCACCTCCACAACTGAGGCCAATCAGAGAAACAAAACACCCTCGATAGTTATGCCACTTATACTTCTGTCATTTATACTTTGTTCCCAGTGTAAAGAAAACAATTCAAGATGGAGAGATGGCAAATTTAGGCCAAGTCAGGGTGAAACGATTATTGTTAAACCTTGCTTCCACTCTGCCTTATGTTAAATCACTCATTTTCCTATTTGTCTGTCGTGCAAATTACTTTCGTTAATATGCAAATTTCGGTTCCATTTTCTGTTCATCCTTGGCGTCCTCTGTTTATGCATTTTATTGGTTGTGTTAATCTTCCACTCCTCGCACTTTCAAGCCTTCATCGTCATTATCATCATTATCATCATCATTATCATTATCATCATTATCATCATTACCACCATCATCATCATCATCATCATTAATATCACTACCAGCACTATCATCATCACCGTCATCATCATCACTACCACTACCAGCATTGTCATCATCATCATGAATATCATCATCATCATCATCACCACTGCCACAATCATCATCATCATCTATGATGGAGACTATCTTGTTTTGCTAGTCCTATCCTCAGCTCAAAATCAGATACCATAGACACACATTTAACATATTTATTTATTTATTTTACAGAAGATAAATAGAGGAAGGAGAAACAAACTTAAAATATCCATATACCAGATTACAGGTGTCCTCCATTCATTAAAAAATCTGTAACAGGTGGATTTGAGGTCCTGTAGGTCGAAGTTTGGGGGGAAACTGATCTGGGGAAGCGAGTTGCAAAGAGAGGCAGTTCGGGGAAATAAAGGAATTCTGAGAGCCAAGAGGTGTGCTATATGGAAGTAAGGGAGTCTTGAATTGTGTATTCTGTTCCGACTAAAACCTATTGACTTTACTGAACTGGAAAAAAAAAAAAAAAAAAAATCTTTACCCCTCACAGGGCTGGAGGCCTTCGTGTAATTTCTGCATAATAGTGAGACAAACTATTTCCATATCAATGTGCTATTAAAAACATTAAGTAAACTAAGATGTAATATGTACTATATATTACTTCTAGATGTGCAAAGTATTCTAAGCCAATCAATGTGACTGCAAAGTATTCTGTCTCTCAAAGTAACTGTGAAAAATACTCTCATCAAAGTAACATTATTTTATCTTGTTCTTATTCTTGATGTTGCTTTATTTTCTGCCTTCCTTCATTTTCTTCTCTCTCTCTCTCTCTCTCTCTCTCTCTCTCTCTCTCTCTCTCTCTCTCTCTCCTGCCATTAACCAAATTCTCCTATTTCTTAACCTCAGCCATTATCCAATCTTGCTTTCCATTTTTCATTCCCCTTTGCTCTCTGTCTTTCCCATTCCTCTTCACTCCATCCATTTTGTTATCAATATTTGCTCTCATTCCTTTTTTATCTATTGCCCTCTGTCTTTCCCTCCTTCTATCTATCCAGTCCTGTTTATCTATCGTTATCAGTCCTTGTCCTCATTCCACCTTTATCTATTGCCCTCCATCTTTCCCTCCTATCTATCCAGTCCTGTTTATCTATCGTGTTGTCAGTACTTGCTTTCATTCCTCCTTTATACTTAGCCCTTCCTCTCTCCCTCCCTCCACCCCATCTTCCCTCCTTTCCCTCCACTGAGAGATATTGCGTCACTGCCGAGGTCCTCACAGTCAGTATATAAGACGCTCGCTCTCCTTTCCAGGCATAGTCTTCAGCTCCCCTCCTCTCCTATCAC
>NC_137031.1:27952286-27957286 GCF_032717465.1 Coenobita brevimanus
TGTAGGACGTTTAGTCCTCATTACAGGGAATAAAAATTAGCAGGTTTCACTCCTATACGTTGTGGTTAGAGGAGCTTGCTTTCAAATGGAGATCTGCTTCTATGAGTTATTAGCATTTTGCCTCTCATAGGACAGATTTTTGAGGAGATGAAGGCACTAAGAACTGCCTCATGTCCAGTTCCATCTGAGTTCAAAATGACCTCGAACATTACACCAATATTGCTTTCCAATACATTCTGAAGTCCTTGTGCATTGGAATGTGAAAGAAGTGAGCTAGCTTACTTAAAGACATTCCATTCTCCCTCACTTTGACCAGACAATGCTCTTTCTGGTGAAATCTACAAATACATCACAAGATAAAAAGCTTTGCAATATAGCCTTCAGTCCTTGGGTATTGAAAATTGAAAGAAATGAGCTAGTGTACTGAAAAACATGCCCCTCTCTCTCACTTTGGCCATAAATCAGCCTCCCCTTTAGTGAAATCTGCCTCTCATCCACGAATTACACTAACCTTAAAATCAGGCAGAGAGTTCGCAGTCATGACACGTATTTATCAACTTTCTCTTGCATCTTCAACCTTGATTTCTAAACAGTACGGTCGATCTCCCTGACCTGCCTAATTACCTCTTAATGCCATCTTCCGGTATGCCGAAGATGATGACTGGGGCTTCTTCGTTACCGATTTCTACTACTACTAATACTTCTTTTTCTTCTTCCACTACCACTTCCATTCTGCCACTATTACTACTTCTCCTCTTTCTTCTTCTCTTCTTCCTCTTCCTCCTCCTCTTTCTTCTTCTTCATCTTCTTCTATACTACTACTACTGCCTCTAATTCTGCTGTTACTACTAGGCCTATTTCTTGTTCTTGTTCTTCTTTATCTCCTCTTCCCCCCGCTTCTCCTCCTTCTCCTCTTCCTCCTACCATTACTACTACTAATAATACGTTTATATTTCTACTACTACTACTACTACTACATCAACTACTACTACTATTGCCACCACCACCACCACCACCACCATCACAACCGCAGCTACTACTACTACTACTACTACAATATTTCCACAGGTCTTCCACACTGTTACTACTACTACCACCACCTCCACTACCATCATCACCACCACCACCACCACCACTACTGCTACTACTACTACTACTACTATTACTACTACTACTACTACCACTACTACTGTTTCCACAGGTCTTCCACACTACTACTACTACTACTACAACTACTACACTATTTTCATAGGTTTTCCACACTATTACTTATACCACCACACCACCACCTCCACCACCACCACTACTACTACTACTTCTACTACTACTACTACTATCTCCACAGGTCTTCCACATCTGCCAAGCTGATGGACGTATGGATTCCTTTCTTTGTCCCAACGGTACTGTTTTCAACCAACAGTACTTTGTGTGTGACTGGTGGTACAACTTCGACTGTGCCACCGCTCCCAGTTTCTATGGTCTCAACGCCAATATTGGACTCGTCAGCGGCAACGGTGTCAACGGTAACGGTATCAACGGTAACGGTGTCAACGGTATCGGCATCAATGGTAACGGTGTCAACGGTAACGGTATCAATGGTAACGGTTATGGTAATGGTGTGAATGGTAACGGTATCAACGGAAACGGTATCAACGGTAATGGTTTTGGTAATGGTGTAAATGGTAACGGTATCAACGGTATTAATGGTAACGGGATCAACGGTAGCAGTATCAATGGTAACGGTGTCAACGGAAATGGCTATGGTAATGGTGTGAATGGTAACGGTATCAACGGTAATGGTTACAGTAACGGGCGTCGCAGAGGTAACGGAGTAATCAACAGCAACGATGTCAACGGAAACGGCCTAATCAACGGTAATGGCAACGGAAACGGCTACACCAACGGCAACGGTAATGGTGCAATCAACGGTAACGGGGAAATCAACGGTTATGGCGCAGTCATTGGCAACGGCTACACAAATGGGTATACAAATGACAACGGTGCAATCAACGGTAACGGAGTAACCAACTGTAACGGCTACACAAACGGTAACGGTAATCGAGTAATCAACGGTAACGGTGCGATCAACGGTAACGGTAATCGAGTAATCAACGGTAATGGGTACGCAAACAGGAACGGTAATCGAGTAATCAGCGGTAACGGTGCAATCAAAGGTAACGGTGCGATTAACGGTAACGGTGCAATCAAAGGTAACGGTGCAATCAACGGTAACGGTGCGATCAACGGTAACGGTATAACTAACGGGCTGTACCAAACTCCCAGCTTTTAATAGTACAATCTATATAAATTATTGCCCTATAGATGTATATATAAATTTCTATATAAATAATGTAAATAAAATTACATAATTATTTACAGGTAGGTGCCAGGTAGACTAGACAGGTAAGATACTAATTGATTTCACTTGTGTTGGATTTCTTCACTTTTTGGCGATTTTCAGACGGTTATTCTCAGCTTAGAGGGATTTCTCGGGCTGAAGGGGTTATGGGAGGCTTGGCTGCCTTCTCGTCGGGTAAGGTACTCCCTAACAACTGTTCCTAAGCGATTTATTTTGCTTATTACACCTTGCCTTCCTGTTACTTAAATCATTTTAAAATATACATCGGTGAGGAAGAGGTGTTAGGGAGCTGTCTTAACTGCCGAGAATACTAACCTTGGACTCATAAGGAAGCTCCCTAACACCTCTTCCTTGGCGATTTATTTTTGGGTATGGCTGGATAACATCCTTCAGCACGTTATCCATGCAGAGTATGGCGATACTGGAAGGGTTTATGGACCACGGGATAGGACAGTAAGATATAATACACAAACTAACTCGCTTGGGAAAAGGTGTTAGGGAGCTTCCTTAACCGAGAATACTGCCCTTGACTAAACCCCTCCGGACCTGAAAAAACCGTCTGAACAGAAAGAATAAAACCCTTAGCCTTTCACTGCTATCTGGGCTGACTTCAGATGCTTTTTCTCAGCTGTAAAGGGGGAAAATCGTCTCTATGAACCTCTCAGTGGGAAGACGATTTTTTGGTTTACTTCAGATGCCTTCAGGGGCGAAAAACTGTTTTCACTTACCCATCAGTAGGAATATTTTTTCAGTTCACTTCAGCTGCCATCAGACTATTTTATTCAGGTTTGGATGGACTTGGTGTATTCGAGGGGGTTGAGGAAGGCTTTATCTAATCCCCCAGCTCCACTTCTCTCTCCCCAGCTGCATAAAATCGTCTGGAGAGCAAGAGGAAAGTCCTACACGTCTCCCTAGCTCAAACCACCAGGATATATACAGTAGACGGTTTTTCCCCATCTGAAGTCTAATTAAGACTACCCTGTTCCTCAGATCTGACTCAGTACTGCCTACCAGCTGACAAAAAGCGTCAGGTGAAGCCTAATTAGCAGCTGGGTTGAGCTAGCCAGGTGCACATAACAGGTCAAAGGTCATGAGGTCAAGGGGTCAATGATTACTTAGCGTCTTCTGGATATACTTACGTTATTCACAATAAATATAATCATTTCAGGCCTAATTCACCTAATATATTTAAATTTGGTTTGAATATGATTTTTAAATTTATATATACAGGTCTTACTAATACCCTATATTCTGTCAATATTTGCAATCTGATAGGTTTTTTTTTTTTTTTTTTTTGCTGGTCTTAATACGATAGTCATTTTTTCCTCTTTTTCTTTACTATCAAACTCACGGATAATATTCAAATTTCTGCCTTAACATCATTTATTTATTTATTTATTAGGCTTTTTGTTCTCTCATTATTATTAGAACACGTTTAACTCCTTTTAAAAAATTATACTCTTAATGGTAGCCTACTTCATGATTTACTAATTTACCTAAAGGACTCCTAAAATTTATGCCCTAAAAAGATATTCCTTTGACTTCTTAAAATATCTAGTTCAGATCTAAGCAGTATACTTAAAATTTTGTTTTGAGATGGTCTATTTTGATGCTTTAAGAATTTGGGGCCAAAATTTGTTAGGGAAAAGGGATATATAATATAAATACTCACCATCCAGGAGTTTTTTGCTTTCGTTAATAATATATTCAAATTTTTCCCGCCAGATGTCAGCCTATTCCCAATTCTCATTTTTATTATTCTATGTGCATTTGGTCAAAGGGCAAATTGTATATATTTTCAAATTAATCTCTAAATCAGTGCTGTCTATTTAAACTCTTGCCTGAAATGAGCAACATATTTCCTGCTTAACATTTTGTTGTTTGTAAGTAATAGGCGACATACTTCGAAATATAACAGAGATAGCTCCTGCCTAGACGCTGAGGAAGACTGATAGTATGAGTGAAAGATGACCTATTGTAGTGTATCCTCCATGCTCTCGTCCCTCTCAGTATTTTCCCATCTCTTTCAGTGACCCTAGGCGCTAGTTATCTTCAAAGTGTATGGAGAAATATATGGATTGGTGAAGAATGATGGCCTTATTCTAACGATCATGTCTTGCTGTAATTCACTTTGCTAAGACGGCTTACCCATTCCAAAAAATCTGTCTCTTGTCGAAGGAATTTGGTAAGCTTACATCCAACCCCATCCAGTTAGAACACCCTCACCAAATTCGATATCTGAACCACAAAATTCCAAAAGCGTCTTTCTCAAACATCTCTCTGGCTTCTTTAGTTCAAATGTTTATCTTAAATTCGAAATCTGAACCTCAAAAGTTCGAAATATCTCTCTGAAGCTTCTATTTAACCCCACCAGCTCGAAACGTCTCTCTGAAGAGTCTCTTTGAACCCCACCCGCTCGAAACGTCTCTCTGAAGCATCTCTCTGACCTCCTCCAGTCTCTCTCAGTGAAAAAAAGTTTCGGGAAGTAGCAAAGAGTAATATATAAAGATGTTGTCGTACTGAAAGGCTAATCTAACGCTAGAATCTATATGTTATACGACAGGTGCTGGGGCGGGACGCCTTCATGGGGTGGCACTGATATAGCTGGGCGGTGGAGCTGCCTGGTTATACAAAAGCCCCT
>NC_137031.1:27964786-27985850 GCF_032717465.1 Coenobita brevimanus
AATAATACTGCAAATCCACCTCTTCATTTCCTACCTGTCTCTTTATCTTTTTGTCCTCCTTCCTCCTCCTCCATCATCTCCTCCTTCCTTCTCCTCCTCCTTCCTTCTCCTTTCCTTCCTTGCCTTCTTAGTCATCGTCTCTCCTGTCACCTCTTCCACCTTCTCTCCCTCCATCTTTAATCTTCCTTTCTTCCTCCTCTTCCTCTTCGACTTACTTTACTCCTCATTTGTTTGTGTTTATTTTTATTCCTAATCTTCCTCCTCTTCTTTTTCTCAATGAGTTTTTTCTTTTTCTTTAATTTTTCTTCTTATCCTCCATCCATCATCTATTTTCTACTCCCATTTCTACCTTCTCTCCATGTACTCTCCTCTCTCCTACTTCTGCTCTTCCTTGTCTTCCTTCTCTTGCTCCTTACATATTCCGCTTTCTTCCACGTCTGTTTTCCTCCTCTTATTCCTCCGTACTTACCTCCTCTTACTGGCCTGTTCTTTCCTCCTTCTCTCCTACTTTCCCTGTCCCTTTCTTAGCCTTCTTATCCTCCTCCTTTTCCTCGTACTTCTCCAAATCCTCTTTCTCCCTTCTGCTCAATCTTCTTCTTACTCTTCCTTTACCTCCATCTCTTCGTGTTTTGGTTCTTGATCTTCTTACTGTTCTCGTTGTTCATCATCATCATCATCATCATCATCATCATCATCGTCTTCTTTTTCAACTTCTACTTCTTCTTCTTCTCCTTCTTCTTCTTCTTCTTCGTCTTTGTCTTCATCTTCTTTCTCTCCTCTTCCTCCTCCTCCTCCTCCTCCTCCTCCTCTTCGCCTTCTTCCTTGTTCTGTATCTTTTTCTGAATGTCTCACTTTCCATTGGTTTATAAGAATCTCGGTCTGTTTGACTCTCTCTCTCTCTCTCTCTCTCTCTCTCTCTCTCTCTCTCAAATTTTAACAGCCGCACCATAAGCTCCATTTGATACTTTTTGCTTTTCATTTTTCTGGGGAGGGATAATATGAATATTTATATTTTCTTTGGAAATCTGTTTATTTTTATCCTTTTAGGGATTCTTCTCGTGTATATTTCTCTCCCTCCTCCGTCCCTTTATCTTTCCTCCACCAACCATCTTCTTCAGCTCACATCTTCCTTCCGTCTTTCCTACCCTACTTCTCTCTCTCTCTCTCTCTCTCTCTCTCTCTCTCTCTCTCTCTCTCTCTCTCTCTCTCTCTCTCTCTCTCCTTTCTATTTCCGAAAAGTGATTTCATAATTTTTTTTTAATGAAACAAGATAATTTGGCATGATTAGAAAGTAAAGAGCTGTAGTGAGAGACTTTTATCTGAGAGAGAGAGAGAGAGAGAGAGAGAGAGAGAGACTGGAGGGTGTCAGAATGATTGCTGAGCTGGACTTGCGTTATTGGGTTTGTTTATCTTTGTGTCTTTTCATGTCTGACAATTTTTTTGGTTCCCTATTTTACTTATGTATGTAATTTATATTAGTCGTGGGTAAAGGTGCCCAGCTTTTATTCACTTGACGGAGCATTGACTTTAAATGACTACATTGAATGACAGACCAAAAGATTTCTTGTAGCCCGGAATAACGCTGGAAATGCTGGATGGTAACTATATGAGCAAATGGATGTCCAATA
Source organism: Coenobita brevimanus (assembly GCF_032717465.1). Lineage (NCBI taxonomy): Eukaryota > Metazoa > Arthropoda > Malacostraca > Decapoda > Coenobitidae > Coenobita > Coenobita brevimanus. The sequence goes on from NC_137031.1 coordinate 27,966,415, forward strand.
AAGGTTTGTATCTGAGTCATGGTTGGGGTTGCTGGTCGCATAATGCCATTCAAGGATGAGTAACTGGTCACTATCACCGTAAATGTTTCCACTGAGTAGCCTAGCATCGTGCCTCTATGCTCATCAATGGGCAGTAATGGACTGAATAATAGACCTTTTTTTTTTTTTTTTTGTACATCCACATGCTACACAAGTCTTCATCTTTTCCATCCTTAATGACCTAGTGTAGCTTGTACAGCATCCTACTCGTAACCCTGACCGCCTTGAAGAGAGTTCCAACATATTGACCTCTTCCTCACAACTAATCCTTCTGCTTACGCTGTTAATCTTTCCTCTCCGTTGAGCTCCTCTGATCACAGCCTTATCATCTTAACTCGTCTTATCACTCCAGTACGGCCCGTGGACCTTCCAAAGAGGCATCGGATGTGGCAATTTGGAGCTGCTGATTGGGAGGCCCTCAGGCAGTACTTCTTTGATATTCCCTGGAATTATTATTTCCATGGCCGAGAGCCATCTGAGTGTGCCTTGCACATTAAAGAGGTTATTCTCTGGGTCATGGAAGTATACAGTCCTTTCTCATGTCCTTTGATTAATGAGAAAAAAAAAAATCTTGGTTTAATCACGCTTGTTCTAATGCTATCCACAACAGAGAGAAGATCTACAAAAGGTACCAGAGCCAACCCACTCCTGTATCTCATTTCTTTTATTTTTCTACCTGAAATTGTGCCAAGTCTGTTCTTCGTGCTGCTAAAAATAATTTCATTCGTACCAAATGCTCTGAACTCTCCAGTTCGTATTCTTCCCACTCCTTCTAACTTTGGCACTTGCCAAAAACCACACTAACAACTTTACCTCTTCTTCCTTCCCTCCTCTTTTCCACCCTGATGGCTCTATAGCTATTTCTTCTACTGATAAAGCAGAACTCTTCATTTAGACTTTCTCCTCATATTCCACCTTAGACAATTCCGGTGCTGTTCCTCCATCACTTCCCCCCTCTGACTTCCTCATGGCTGACAGTAAATTGTCTTCAGTTAATGTATTTTCTGCCATCACTGGTCTCAATACCAATAAGGCATATCGACCTGATGGGGTCACTCCTGTTCTCCTCAAGCACTGTGCTTCTGTGCTTATACCGTGCCTAGGTAAACTCTTTCGTCTTTGTCTATCAACTTGCACCTTTAATTCTTGTGGGAAGTTTGGTCTCATGCGGCCAGCTCCAAAGAAGGGTGACCATTCCTATCCTTCTAACTCTTGCCGAATTGCTTTAAGATCCTGTGTTTCCAAGGTTTTCCAGTCTATTCTTAACAAAAAAATAAAAAATAAAGCATATTTCTATCACAACCTTCTTTCTGATCGTCAGTAAAGGTTCCATCAGGTACGCTTCACTGGCGATCTTCTCATCTACCTATCAGACTCCTGATCGTCCTCCTTTCGGTACTTTGGCGAAAGCTTTGCCATTGCACTTGACATCTCATAGGCTTTCGATCGAATCCGGCATAAATCTTTAATTTCCAAACTGCTCTCTAACGGTTTCTATCCTTCTATCTGTGCCTTCATCTCTAGCTAACCTTCCGGTCGTTCTATAGCTGCTGTTGTAGACGGCCACCGTTCTTCTCCTAGAACTATCAATAGTGGTGTTTGTGAGGACTCTGTCCTATCACCAACTCTCTTCTTATTATTCATCAATGACCTCCTCAGCTATACACCTAACCCTATCCACTCATACGCTGATGACTCCACCCTTCACTTTTCCATTCGCTTCCCCGCAGCGTCCACCTCAGCAGTTACTTAACAAACAAGGGATGAGGATACAGCATACCTAATGTCTGACTTGGCTCATGTCTCTGATTAGGGTAAAAATATTTTTTTTGTTTTTATTGCATCAAAAACTCCGTTATTACATCTATCAGCCTGATAAAATCTTCCACAGGAGTACCCTCCAAATTTTATTATACAACTCATGCCTACATCATCTTTACACATTCTTGGGGTTCCATTCTCTCGGGATTTATCTTGGAAAGAACATATTACCTCTCGTAAAATCTGCTTCCAAGAGATTGGGTGTGCTAAGCCGACTCTGTGCCTTCTTTACCCCTGCGCAGTTGTTGACTTTATACTGTACATGGGTTTTTTTCACCCCTGTGTAGAGTACAACTTTCATGTGTGGGGAGGCTCCTTACACACAGCTCTTCTCAACAAGGTGGAGTCAAAAGCTTTCCGTTTCATTAACCCTCATCTTCTTACTGGCTTCCTTCAACCTCTGTCGTTGCGACACTGTTGCATCTTTATTTTATATCCCTACTTCAGTGGTCACTGCTCCACTGAACTGTATGCCTGCATCCCTCCATCACTACGGCGGGCGCGTAGCACCCGTCTAACAACAAACTCTCATCCCTTTTCTGTCCAACTCTCTATAGCAAGAGTTAACAGTTACTCCCAGTCCTCCATGTATGCAACAGGTCAACTCTGGAGCTGTCTTCCTCTGTCTGTTTCCTACTGCTATGAACTGCATTTTTTCAATCACTTTGTGTCCAGGCATCTCGAAATGAACGGATCTTGAATTTGGCTTTATGTTATCCTGTTTTTCTTCTTTCTTGGAGGGAACAACTTCCAGGCTCCTGGCCTTTTGTTCCTTCTTCTTTGCATAAGAAAAAAATACACTTGTATTTCTTATTTTAGGCATTTTATCTTGCTTATCTAAGGCATTTTCTCTATGTACCTGTTTCCTCATCTCTCTCTCTCTCTCTCTCTCTCTCTCTCTAGGAGTGTGTGGCTAATGCTGTGTTCTATCACTGTGTCTCTCTCACTGAGTTAAAACTCTTTTCACGAACCTTCAGTTTAGTAGACATTTTACTCCCTTTTTATCGGGAGTTTCAGGTATCCTCATAGCTATAAGGATGTAATATTTTATCTCATATAACAGCAAAACCGTTCCTTCCATGTGGCTGCCCTTTCTCCAGCTCATACCACTCTCCCTCAAATACTTTTCCACCCCATCCCTACACCTGAACGTTGGTCTCTCCTTTCCTCCCTCCTTCCCTCCCTTCACCTCCCTCACATGCATTCTACTTTTCAGTCGCTTCTTCATTTCTTCGATGACTTTCTTTTTTAACACATTGCCTGGACTTACTCAATATGAAAGACTGAGGATCGTAGGCTCTGCGAAAGACAGAGAGAGAAAGTTGAATTCTATGACCATCCTCGTCATCATCATCTTTCCGACTAGTTTTCCAGCCCGAAGATAGGGTGAGGTATGACTTAGAGAGCAAGAAACACACACACACACACACACACACACACATAGAGGAACACAAAAGGTTAGGGAAATACGAGAAAAGCAGGACAAGACCTCTAAAGGTGACTTTCCAGTGTAAACACTGTGGAAGAGATACTAAAAAATGCAAAGAATCTTATGGAAAAAGAGGAGTTCAAAAATGTATGGATAAAAAGATGCCTAACACAAGAGGAACTGGAATTACTGAAAGAGAAAAGGGAGGAAGCAAAAAAAAAAAATGAGGGAAGATCAGAAGAGAAGAAGAATTTTTTTTACAAAGTAATAGGATTGCAGGTACGAAAGTGGTACACAAACAGGATGGAATAAAAAGGAGGAAGATAGTAAAACCATGTCTTGACAAGTATATAAACAAGATGATAAAGTTGATGTACTCAAATGTGGATGGAATGGTATCTAAATTGCTAAAGATGAATGATTATGTTAGAGAAAATGAACCACAAATAATATGCCTAACTGAAACAAAATTAACACCAAGGATATCCAATGACATACTAAACTTAGACGAATACAATATATGGAGAAGAGACAGAAATTTAAAAAAAGGAGGAGGAATTATAATATTAACTAAGAAAAATCTAAAAGTCAATGAAATAAAACTAGATATACCATCACAAGTAGAACTGATTGCAGTAGAGATCAACACATCTGAAGGGAAAGTAAATGTAGCCAATTTGTACAGTACATGCCACCCAGATCAAACACATGGGAAAGAGACGAATATGAGGACCTGGCAGAGAATACAATTCAGAGTTTAAGATCATTACTACAAAAAATGGAAGAGAAATCGGAAAGAATTATACTAACTGGAGATTTTAATACAAATATAATTTGGAATACTCTAGATATAATTAGCCAAGAAAGCTGTTGGGACCAAAAGCTCCTGGATCTCGTGCAAGAGTTTTTCCTAACGCAACATGTGAGGGAAACCACCAGAAAAAGAGGACTCGATGTACCTTCAGTGCTAGATCTAATATTTACTAGGCAAGAAAATGATATTGAGAGTTCAATATATCACTCTCCACTTGGCAAAGGCGATCATGCAGTACTAAATTACAACTTCAGGATAGCATATGACATAGTTAACAGCAATGAAAGTTACAAAAAGAGCCTAAACTATAAAAAGGGAAATTATCAAGACCTACAGAAGTATTTCTTAGAAGTTGATTGGGAAAATGAGCTTAGAGGACAAGATTTAAATGCTGTATATAAAAAATTCTGCGAATTTTATGAAATAGGAGTCCAGAAGTACATCCCACAGCACAAAGAAGCAGATAAGAAAATACAGAAATGGTTCAATACAGAATGTAAAAAATCAAAAGAAAGAAGAGATTTGCTGTGGAATAGATACAGAAGACACAATAGTGAAAGGGCGTATAATAATTACAAACAGGCAAGAAAAGATTATACAAGAATAAGGAGGGAAGCCCAAAAACAGTATGAGGAGGATATAATAAATAAAAGTAGTGATCAACCAAAGCTGTTTTACAGCTATATCAGAAGCAAAACCAAAGTAAAAGATATAATACAATCCATTACGGACGAGGGAATCACTTATACACAAGAGAAAGATATTTGTGAAGCACTAAATAAGAATTTCCAATTAGTTTTTACAGAAGAAGAAAAAATTTTGAGAGGGACTATGTGGAACATGCAAGTCCACGCATACTACCAGATATACAAATAGCAGAAAAAGTAATACAGGAGGAGTTAAGTAAATTAGACAGAGGAAAAGCAAGTGGTCCTGATGAAATTTCATGTTGCGTACTACGAGAATGTGCAAAGGAGTTAAGTAAACCATTATTTTTAATTTTCAAGAAATCCTTGAGTCAAGGCAAACTACCTGATATTTGGAAAAAAGCAAATATTGTCCCCCTTATTCAAGAAAGGAAATAGACAAAATCCACTTAACTACCGACCAGTATCACTGACCAGTGTTGTAAGCAAGGTATTAGAAAAGCTTATAAGAAAAGCTTGAGTAAATCATCTAGAAGAACACAGTATGATAACAGAAAGACAATTTGGTTTCAGAAAAGGAAAGTCATGTGTAACTAATCTGTTGAGCTACTATGACAGAGTAACAAACACATTACAGGAAAGAGAGGATGGGTGGACAGTATCTATTTAGATTTCAAGAAAGCTTTTGACACAGTACCACATCGAAGACTTTTATGGAAACTGTACCATCAAGGAGGAATTCGAGGCAAACTGTTTTGTTGGATGCAAGATTTTCTCATAAAAAGAGAAATGAGAACAGTACTAAGAGGGAACTACTCATCATGGAAAGAAGTGACTAGTGGAGTACGACAGGGTTCAGTGCTGGCACCAATCATGTTTTTAGTGTATATAAATGATATAAACAGTAACACTGGAAATGAGAGCTATCTGAATATGTTTGCAGATGATGCAAAAATACAAAGGAGAATTACAAACACAGACTCCTGTAAAGAGCTACAAGAAGAATTAAATAAACTTCATGAATGGAGTAATACATGGCAAATGGAATTCAATGTGGACAAGTGTCATGTAATCAAGTTTGGTAAAAGTGGAAAAAGACCTGATTGGGATTATAAGTTAGGAAATAAAACCCTATACACATCAGAAAGAGAGAAGGACCTAGGTGTGATTATCAATAACAGACTATCTCCGGATGACCACATCAGCGAGAAGGTACGGAACATGTATACACTGCTTGCAAATATGAGACTAGCATTCACATACATAAATGAAGACATGCTAAGAAGGATAATAACATCATTCATTAGACCAACCCTGGAATATGCATCAGTAGTCTGGAGTCCTCATCTCGAAAAACACATAGACAAGATTGAAAAAGTTCAAAGGGCCGCTACAAGATGGATACCAAGCTTAAGAGACCTAAGCTACGAAGAAAGACTAAATAAACTGAATCTACCAACACTACAGGAGAGAAGGAAAAGAGGTGACATGATAATGCTATATAAGTGCATATAGGGGAAGGAGAAAATAGACATAAATGATTACTTAACATATGGAGAAGCATCAGCAAGAGGACACTGCAAAAAACTGCATAAGAAGAGAGGTGATCAAGACGTAAGGAAATTCAGTTTCCCAAACAGAGCAATTAATCAATGGAATGCACTACCGAATGAAATAGTGTGTGCCAAAACAATTCACAAATTTAAGGATATGTACGATAAATATGGTTTAAGACACGGGACAGTACGAGCTTGACTCATTCCTGTAAAGCTACAATTAGGTAAGAACAATTAGGTAAGAACACACACACACACACACACACACACACACACACACACACACACGCACAGTGGATATCAGTGTGCCATCCTTCACAGAGGATTGAAGACAGTAATACCACAGGAAATATGAGACTTACACAGCCCAGCCAATGTTTCTTTCTTTACCTTATTGGGACTGGCAGGAAGCACATCTATCAATACACAATATACAAATACAAAAGTACAATATGCAAAGAAAAATACAAAAGCATTAAGGTATATGAGGTTAACAGGGAAACAGCAAATACAGAAATACAGGATTTTATAATCTTCATCATACCGATCTCTTTTTCCTAATCGAGAATAAGTGAGGAAATAGGGTGTGGTAAAAGTTGGGGGCAGATGCCTTGAGGTATGTAGTCACAGCTCTCATTTCCGTAACATAGGCTTTAGAGCCTGTGGCCTGGGATACAGCGCCACTGCATTATCCAGGTTACCACACTTACCTCCCCCAGGGGTTGCCCTAGAAACTCATTTTCCTTATCAAACCACATTGGGTGGATGGACATCTGGATCGACTGGCGCCACCTCTCTGCGCAATTAAAAACCCTGACGCCAACGGGTCTGCAGTTTCGCAGTCATCGATGCTAACTATTCAGCCAACGTTGCTGAGGAAATTCATAGTAAAAAATACACACACAAAAAAAAAAAAATACAGTAAACCTCTCCTACCTTGCTCTCCTTGAACTGATTCAAAGGATTCTCAACAACGTTTCAAACCACTGACAAAACACAAAACATACAATACACTGTGATACAGGCTGGTTCACTTCACCTGCCCGTGGAATGCTACCTTGCAGAGGAGAGCAGGCTTGAGTTCTGCTTCGACCTTATAGGGCCTGACTAGATAGGTATAACTATGCTAGGAGTGTCTTCTGGCAGCAGTCAGACTAAGAGGACTCCCCTTACGTTTCTCGAGACTCTCTTGACTCAGCACAAGCTGGAAAGGGTGGTGGCTCTTCGGGGATAGGGAGGAGGGCATGGAGGAGGATAGCAAGGCCACCTCATCCCCCTCCTCTCCCAGGACTCACTTGAGTCAGAATTCCTTCTGGAAAACATAGTGGTAGTCTTTCAAGAGTGGGGATGAGGAGGGCGCAGAGGAGGTCGACCTGACCACCCAACCCCCACCTTCCCTGAGCCCGTCTTAAGCTACAGCCACATCCGGAAAAGGTGGTGGTGGCTCTTTGAGATTGGTGACGAGCCTGCTCGTGGTGGGCTGCCATATGGAGGTGAAAAAGCTTTAGTGCTGCTTCGACTAAGGTCCATTAGCAGCAGTCAAAATACAGGGAGGGCAAGTCAGCCTGCCCCAAGCCAACGCCAGTCCCATGCCCAAATAAAGAGGGAGGGTGGGTGTCAGGAAGGGCACCTGCCCATAAAAAACAACCAAAGCCAAAATTGAGCTGTATGACGAAGATTAGTTGGGCACATCGATCCCAGACAGAAATGGAAAAACACGAAAGAAAAAGAAAAGTAAGAATGGGTGGTTCATCTCAATTCTCTTGCGTTGGGGGAACGGCTCGGTTTGCTGGTATGAGGAGCACAGATACTTGACATTTTCGTGAAATTACCAACCAGCCATTCAATCACTTGACGTAACAATCAGGCATAATACAGTGTGAAAAGTTGTTATGGGAAGTAGGAAATAATGTAGGGAAGACACTGGTAATGCTGACGGAGCCGTTCCTGCAACACAAGACAGCTGGGATGGATAATACATGAAGCACGCTGTACTGCAACTCATTTTTTATTTCCTTACCTTATTTGGATATGCAGAAAACATGGGCCCCAACATACAGGCTTCTGAGAAACATGAAGGAGGATTAGGATAATTTTAATGCCGTGTTCTTTTCGTCTGGCAAAACCCTCAAGCTCCTTTCAGTTCAGTTGATGGGAAAATGTAGTCAAACTGAAGGATAAGCTTGACTAGTAACCAAGGAGACTCATTCCTACTGTATAACCACCACTCCTCAGATTTCATGTAACTATGACTATGAATACAATTTGAGAGAGTGGCCCAGTTCCCTCAGATAAAAACAAACTAGCTATAGTTTGTAGAAAATATGAGTGTATGAGAGAGTGTGAGGGGGTTGTAGATGGGATCTGCTGGAGTGTAATGTGTGTGTGTGTGTGTGTGTGTGTGTGTGTGTGTGTGTGTATACAAATTATGTATCCATGTACATATGTATGTATATTTTATGTATTATGTATATGAGTTACTTAAAATAAAGATGTAACAGATACATAAGGTTACACAGGAGGGTGACCCGAAGATTAAAGGAACAGATCGGTTTCACGAGGAAAAGCAATAGATCCTGTTGCCCCGGGAGGAACCACTTGTCTGCAGTCTGGTGAATCATTCTGTCATCTGGCATCGCACTGAGAGGGACTTTTTTTTTTTTGGGGGGGGGGATATTCGTCTCAGTTGAACTGGGACACGGGCAAACAAAGAGCCCGTCACAGTTGCGCATATAGTGTGCATTCCGAAATTATCGTGGTGGAGGGTAGTCCCTAACCGTGTTAAGTAAATAATTAAAAGGTGCCCTGGCAACAATGCCAGCAGCATCCATAAATTCATCGCCCGATCGGGCACAGCCCACATTGGGGCAAGACCTTAGCAGAGATGTAGCGGGGCAGTGAAGGAGGTAATGTATGAGAGGCACATCGGACCTGGCCAAGCAATGAGGACACGGATCAGGCTCCGTACCAGCGATTTGTTCGAAGCAGGGGAACCCCAGGCACAATCTGCAGAGTCTCACTACTAAATAATTAGGCAGGCCCTTGGGAGGCAGGAGGGAAGAGTATAATGTAGCGGTGGCATGCCAATCTGCAGAGCTAGAGCCCCCTGAGATGCAAAGTTGGTGTTCCTCCCGGGACAGCCTGCCTATGGTTGCATTTAGAGCTCCAAGAATGTATGAGGGGCTGGGGCGGAGGTGGAATGTGATCTCCGGATGACAGCAGGCAGTGCGTGCCGCGTCATCAGCTCGTTCATTGCCAGTAATCCCGACATGACCTGGGAGCCAGTGAAGAATGATAGTGGCTCCCCTCCAGACAAGAAGAATTGCAACTGTGTAGATTGCTGTCAGGAGAAAGACATTATCATGTAGGGAGAAAGAGCGGAGCCACTGAAGAGAGGAAAGACAGTCCGTATGGATAATGACACGTCTGTAATGGTGGTGGTGAGCATGGTGCAATGCACCCAAAATGGCTGCAAGCTCTGCCTGGAAGGCAGACACTCCTGGGGAGAGGCGCCACGATTCAACCAAATTCCCCATGACAAAAGCAGATCCAGCAGAGCCATCAGGGGAAACAGAGCCGTCAGTAGAGTAGGTGTCCGAACCCGGGAAGTCTAAAGCAGCCACCCGATTAAGACCTTCCTGACGAATCATGGCAGGAATAGAAGAGCGAGGTTTGGCCTCTGATGAACTGAGGATATGGAAAGGGGGTGGAGTCCAAGGTGGTGGATCTTCAAAGCCAGGGAAAGGAGAATCAGGGTCCTGGCACAAGCTTGGAGCAGCTCCCAAATTGTGAATGGTGGCAGCTGTGGTTCAGGCCCAGTCACATTGAGGGAGCGCCTCAGGTGGACGGCACAAAAATCATTTGAGGAGGGTTGAGACAGGTAGATCAGGCCGGCGCTGCACCAGCTGGAGAGTGATAATTGCCACACGTAGCGCAATGCTGAGTGCCAGTGACGGCAGACCACTCTCCATGCGCAAATTCGCTAGCCGAGTCCAATGGGGAGCTCCGAGCATGACACGAAGAGCGTCATTCTGTATGACGTCCAGAGACTTGGAGATAGGTGGGGGCGAGACCAGTCATACATACTGCTCCATAGTCCACCAGGGATCATATGGAGTGAACGTAAAAAGTACAAAGGACGGAATAGGATGTCCCAAGCTCCTTTTTGAAAGGTACCGAAGAGCGGCCAGGTGGGTGGAAGCACGTTCCCTCAGGTATCTGACATGGCTTGCAAAGGTAAGGCCCTGGTCAAACCAGACCCGCAGGTACTGGTGTGTAGAGACAATGGAGAGCTGGTGACCCCCGAGCAGCAGTGGAAAGACTGGGGGATGGAGGCTGAAGGGCAGACACTTTGTTTTCTCCAGATTGATCTTCAGCCCTAGCTCATTGCATTTGTCACTGAGTTTAGACAGGGCAGAGTACGCCTGTGAGAAACAATCCCGGCGTGTGAAGACCAGGGCCAAATCATCTGCGCAGCACAGCAGAGAGATGCCTGGCCCATAATCGATGGTCAAAAGCCCCTCCATTAAGATGTTAAAAAGGAGAGGGCTTAAGACGCTTCCCTGGGGGGTGCCACTGGGATGGAGATGAAAAGCTGAGAGATGCCCCTGAAAACGGACCCCCGCAGAACGATCTTGAAAAAAATCCTCGATCCATGATAGAAGCCTGCCTCCTACACCCCTTGCTGCAAGAGCCGCAAGTATAACAGTGGGGTTTGCCAGTTCAAAGGCCTTTTCAGGGTCGAGGAAGAGGGCCATTCCCTTTCCTCCCCTCAGCTCCCCAAGGAGTGACGCAAGGCAGTGATTGGTACTCCTGCCAGGATGGTAGCGTAAATCCTTGGGTGCAGTGGTCCCAGCCGCCAAGCAAGACGAAAGCCCAAGCACAACCCTCTCAGCTGTCTTGGCAACATAGCTGAGAAGGGAGATGGGGCGCATGGCAGCGGGATCACGAGGCTTCGGAATCGGGTGGATGACAGCTGCCTTCCACGACCTCGGCAGACGCCCCTCATACCACGAGAGGTTAAGTAGATCAAGCAGTTGCTTGCTACTACAATCTCCAGCGTGTGATAGAACAGACTATGTGAGCTTGTCAAGCCCCGGCGCAGTGTCCTCCCTAAGTCGCAGCGCTTTCTGAAGCCCCCCACTGGTGATTGGACAATCAGCAGAGTCAGGCCTATTACACGCTCCCTAGATAGCTGCAACACGAGAGGCGAACAGCTGCGCCTGCAGGGCTCTGACAGACTGCGGGAGATTAGAAGAGGCAGAGCGGTCGGCGAAGTGCTGAGCAAGACGGCTGGCCTCAGCGGCAGGGTCAGGATGGGAGGGAGGGTGAGGAGGGTGTGGATAAGAGACGGACCTGATTCTCCTCCACATCTCACGGAGAGTGGAGTGAGAGTCTAGGGTACGACACCATCTGATCCACGCCTCCTCCCTAAGGCGGCGCTTCTCGGAAGCCACATGCCATGTAACAGCAACCAGGTACCGGCGGTGGGATGTACAGCACCGTCGGTACTGCTTGCGTGCCGCATTGAGCCTCTGATTCAGTTCCTTGACCCTGCCACAGTAGAACCAGCCATCTCGGTAGCACCTCATCAAGCGCTGCCGCAATGGGATAGCAAGAGAGGCAGCTTGTGCGAAAGCATTTGCTACCTGATCTGCTCTGCTCTCGAGGTCTGAGGCAGGAGGGGATGTCTCAAAGGCCGTTGTGAGAGCACGGACAAAGGCCGTCCAGTTCGCCCTGTGTAGGTCCCACCGTGGTGGTGGAGGTGGGGGTGGCAGGAGGGGAGCGAGAGGCAGGTCAACAATAAGGGCAAAGTGATCACTCGCAAGGTGGGGGTGGAGTGTCCACGACGCCAAGCCCGCGAGTGGTGTTGACACAAGGGAGAGATCGAGGCGACCTCCCCCAATATGGGTGGGCTCAGCCACATCATTTAATAGGGAGACACCACCCATCTCCTCCAGAACCAAAGAGATGTGCCATCCTGCTTCATTGGACTGAAGAGGCGAAGATAGAAAGGCGTGGTGGGCGTTAAAGTCGCCCCCTATGTATACGGCTCCCCTGGCAGCCTGGGAGAACAAATCTCGCAACTCCAGGGTGCCCCTCTGGCTCCGGTATACATTATATACCGTCAGGGGCGACATAGCCAGATGGAGAACCACACCCTGAACCTCCACATCAGGTCCACAGAAAGGAGGGGGTTCACAATCCGTGCACACGATGTGGTTCTGAACCAGAACAGCACATCCCCGTGTGATGCCACGAACGTACGGAAGGAGATGGGTGGTGTAACCCGTGAGACGAAATGTGGAACTGTCTGGGAGCAGGGTCTCCTGCAGTAGGATGACATGGGGGCAGTCCTTCTCAGCCGCTTCCTGCAAAAGCGGGAGCTTGTACCATAATCCTAGACAGTTCCACTGAAGGGAGTCTAAGGGAGGAGGAGTCCTGCCGTCTGGAGAGAGACAGAGACGATCCACCTCCGACATCTGGAGTTGGGGCTATGTCCATTGTTGTCTCCACCGAGGGTGGAGACTCTTCTCTTTGAAGGGGGCGAGGTTGAGTCTGTTGAAGGGCTGCAGATAGGGCGGCTGAACTGCGGGGCTTGGACCGCTTGAAGGAGTGGGCTGGCTTGCGTGGGGAAGTCCGTTTCCTCCTTGAAGAGTGAGCATGGTGGCGAGAGGCATGCTTGGCACCGAGGCCTTCCATCTTCCTGGAGATAGCCTCGTCTATTATGCGATCGGCAGCAGAGCTGATTGCAGCTGCCTTTATGGTGATCCCCAGCTTTAGTGATACTGCTTTGGCAACAGCCACGGCAATTTGAGATCCCAGATCTCTTATGTCCTCCTGTGAGAATGTCATGACAGGTGGAGCAGAGGGGCGGTGGAGTGGGCTGGGCACTGAGCTGGGTTTTGGTGGCAAAGCCGTAGGTGGTGGACTGAGTGCCGTGCTGGGTGGCGATGGGAGGCTGGACGGCGGCGGGTAGTGAACCTCTGCAGTGGTCTGGCTCACCGTGAGAGCTGAGGGCAAGGGAGGAAAGTCTTGATCGCTGAAGGCTGGTGGGCGTGGAGCAAGAGGGCGGCGTTGTTGTCCCCATATGAAAGTGCCGGGGGGAGCTGGAGTTGCACTGGCGGCCTGGTGTTCTTGCACGAATGCAACCTGTCTCTCCCGACCCTGTTCCACGCGCCGAATCCTTGCAGGGCAATTGCGTTGCCAGGTGTGATGTTTCCCTGAGCAGTTGTGGCACTTGGCAGCGATCGGTTCCTTCGCCTTGAACTGTTTCAGCCATTGGCCTGTGTTGTGCGCTCCACTGCACATACCACAGATGACGGGGCGGTTGCAGGTGGCACGATGATGCCTGAAGCGTTGGCATTGGTAGCAGTGCAGCGGTTCTGGCGTGAAGGGGCAGAGATGAAAAGTGCCCCAATTGCCCAGGTCGAGGGACGGCACTAGAGGCCCGCGCAGGGTCACACAGACCTGCAGCGTTTCCTCCCATGTCCTCTGATTCTGGCAGCGCTCTGCTGCCTCGACAAGAGGGTACCGTAAGAGGATATCCACCGGCATATGCTGGGGATATCCCATTACTGTTGCCTTTGTGGTTTGTCCTCCCTGAGACAGCTCCACTAGCTTTATAATTGGTGCTTCCTCCTCTGCCACCACCTTCTGCCAAAGGTACGACTCCTCCTCGGTGGGGATCAGCATGCAGCTGTTGTCTCGGCCGTAGCAATTCGCGGCCACGAGGCCTGGCAGGTGTTTTTCCAACGTCGCTACTGCATCGTAGCTGGTCTCATATCCCTCCTGGAGAGGAATGCGAAAGGCCGGGAAGGACGAGCGAGGAGGTGGAGGAGGCACAACTGAGACCGAAGGGCGAGTTGCAGAGGGATGCTGCCATGGCACCAAAGTCCTGGATGCAGGAGCGTGAGCGTTTCCCTGCAGCACTCGTCGTGTTTTCTGCGTCGCAGGGATGAAACCGTCAGCATCAGGAGAGTCGACTGGCATAGCAGAAGGGGCAGCTCCAGCAGGACAGCCAGCGGTAGTGGGTGCTGTTGCAGCACGGGCTGCATCGTGTGCAGCCAAGGCAGTAGGTGGTGACACCTTGGCAGAGGTAGGTGCCTGACTGCACGGGCGCTCAGAGGGAGAGGCAGCTGGATAGGTGGCACCAGAGGTCTGTTTCTTAGCTCTGGGGACAGGAGGAGGAGCCGAAGCATCGTCCTCCATCGCCTCATGCACATGTGCAACCTTGGTTGCACGTGACGAAGTGGAAGGGGGGCCTGAGGCAACAGGCCGTGCACAGGGAGCAGTCCCCTTAAGCCTAGAAGGAGGGGAGGCAGAGGTGTCGCCAGATGTCGACGAGTGGGAGCTAGTGTCTGAGAGACACCGCTCTCGCTTCGCGCCTGGCGGGGCAGCAGGGCGAGACGTCCTCTGCTGGGAAGGGGTTTGACAGGCTGGGCCAGTGGGCCTGGGAATCTGCGTCCTCCCCATGTCCCTGAGGGACAGACACACAAACACACACAGACGTCACTCACACAGACACCCAGACAGGTACACCAACACTCACTCTTAAAACCCGAAAACAATATACAGTAAAAATGGCCTAGTTCCCTACAGTGACGGGCAACCTATGCTCCCTGCCCTCTAAAGGGCGACGTGGGAGGCCCCGCCACTGCCCCTTTCGGGACTTCCCTAATCTATAAGAGCCGCCCTCACTGCCTCCTTTAACCAGGCCCTAATGGCCCCCCTTCATGGCAGTGCCCTAACGGCACCCCTTCAGAGTTCGGCGTCGTACTACAGTGAGGGACACTAATGGGAGGCCCAATAAGAAAAAAAACACACACACACAAACACACACAAACACACGCAAACACACTACACTAACACTCTCACAGTCAGGCAGTGGCCGTCTGTCAGGAATAGAGTCCAGGCCAAAGCACAGTAAGAGAGAGAAACTCACTCTCTGTGCCAGAGACTAAGTCTCAAAAGAGGCAAAAACAGGGAAAAACTGGCAAAATTCCACCTCAGTAACTAGGACTAAGTCCAGTGTTGGAGAGAGAGTGACCAGAGCTCCAAGTCAGACAACGTCTAGGCAAGGAGTGTGAGAGGGACAAGTCCGTACTTATGGCATTTGTTTGTGCACCTGACATGGCATTTGCTCGTACACCTGACATGGCATTTGCTCGTACACCTGACATGCCATTTGTTCGTGCACCTGACATGTGATTTGCGTCCTCAAACTAGTATGGCAGATTTGAATGAGCAGACAGTGTGCATTAGTTTATATTTTTTGTTCGGGAAAACCACGGATGAGGCAGTGACAATACTTAAGCAAGCTTTCAAGAAGCAGGTTATGAAAAAGAAACACAAGTCTACGAATGGTACGGGCGTTTTAACAAAGGCAACATTTCCAAGACTCTCCACGTCCAGGCCGTCCATTGACCTTCCAAACAGATGAAAATATCTAGAAAATTCGAAAGGCAATCTTGGAAGATCGTCGCGGCACTAATGGAGGCCACAGGCTTTTCTTGAATTCATTCCAACGGATTTTGACACAACATTTTGACATGCACCGAGTCCCAGCAAAAATCGTCGCTCATCTTCTAAAGGAAGATCAAAAAGCATATCGCGTGAACTTATGTCAGTACTTGAAAGAACAGTTGAGATATGGCCCAAACTATACTTCAAATGTCATTACGGGTGACGAGACCTGAGTTTTCGGGTATGGTCCCGAAACCAAGCAGTAGTCTAGTCAGTGGAAGACACCAACATCTTCAAGACCGAAAGAAGCTTGTAAGGTTAAGTCCAACATGAAGACAATGTTGATTATATTTTTTGACATTGAGAGAGCTGTCCATAAACAGTTTGTTCCCTGTGGACAGATTGTGAACCTGCACTTTTGTGTTACAGTGCTGGGGCGTCGACAGGAAAGCGTCAGGTGCAAACGTCCAGGAAAGTGACGCACACACAAATGGTTCCTGCATCACGACAATGCACCATCACACACCACGTTGTCAGTTCAGCCAGTTTTGGCCAAAAACAACGTTGTTGTTGCTCCTCATCCCCCTCACTAGCCAAATCTCGCTCCCAGTGATTATTTCTTCTTTCTCAAGTTTAAGGACTGAAAGGCGGAAGAATTAACAACATCGAAGAAATCCAGAAAACTAGCAGGAGTCTATGGACAAGGTGATGCAAGACGACTACAGAAATTGTTTCCAGGAATGGGAAAAGCCCTGGGACATGTGTATAGCGTCTAAGGGAGTCCTTTGTAGGGAACTTAAATGGAGTTTCTGTAAGTTTTGTAATGAAGTTTTTTTGTTACCAGTTCTAGGAATCTAATGGCCCTCCCTCGTAAACATTAGTGTAGGATATAAAAAATAATGTTATTGAAATTGTGTCAGAATGGGTTTACAGAAAACTGTGTGTAATACTAACAGGAAGAGAGTTTTGTGATAGGTATCAGAAAACACACACACACACACACACACACACACACACACACACACACACACACACAAAGAGAGAGAGAGAGAGAGAGAGAGAGAGAGAGAGTTATGTCCTTCGACCTCCACTGCTATTTCACAGACCAAACTTTGTGATGCCAAACTTTACCAATGAAATAGAGAGAGAGAGAGAGTTACGTGTCCCTCGACTTCCACTATTTCACTGATTAGACTTTGTGATGCCAAACTTTACTTACCCAATAAAAAGGGAATGCAAGGTTTTATTCTCCAGATTAAAAATAGAAACATATAACATTTTGAGGTACAATATTTTTCTTAATGGTTATTATTGTCTCACACCATCTCCGTCTGGCTGGCTGTCACACACACGTACACACACACACACACACACACACACACATACACAATTCCTCTCCCTTCCACATGCCAGAAAAAAATACATATTACAAGAGGACAGTTACATAATATTCTTAACCAGAGAACCATTGCAGTCTTGTGATATGAACCTCCTAGTTATTGCTCTATCAGTCTTAAATCATCTCTCCTCCTTCCCTGCAGCACTCCCTCCCCTCCTCTCTTTTGTTTATCTCCTTACCGTTCTCATTTTCCACGTCTTTCGCCCTCCTCCTCTCTCTGTCCATCCTCCTCCCCTCCTCTCTGTTAAGCCCTTCTCTTCCCATCATTCCCTTGCTGATTCCACTCCTTAGCTTCTCACTTTTCACCCTACCTCTCTCCTTCTATTCCCTCCTCTTTCGCCCTTGTCCTTCCCTTCGTTCCTTCATTTCACTTCCCTCCCGTTTCTCTCTCTCTCCTCCCCCCTCTCTTCCCCTCCCCTCCCATTTTTCCTCACTGCCCACTCTCTATCCTTGCTTCCCTCCTTACCCCACGCCTCCCTTCCCTTTCTTCCCGCTTCCTTTATTACCCTCCCCTTTCCCTGCTTTTCCCCCCTTCTCTCTACCTTCCCACGTCCGTCCTCTCTTTCTCCTTTTTATCCTTCCCCACCTTTCATCTATCATCCTTAATACCCCGCTTGTGTCCCCTTCCCCCGTCTCTCCTCCCCGTATCTCCCACCCCCTCTCCCACTCACCTTCCCCCTCCTTCCTCTTTTGCATCCTTTCTCACCTCTCATTCTTCAACCTTCCCTCCCCTCTTCTCTCTCCGTCCCCTTCTCTACCCCTCTATCTCCTCTCTTTCCTCTTCCCCTTCCGTCCTTCCTCTTCTTTTTCATCTTTCCTACTTCTCTTCCTTTTTTCACTTCCCAAGGAAGTAGTACTTATACGCAGTGAGAGAGAGAGAGAGAGAGAGAGAGAGAGAGAGAGAGAGAGTTTGGAAGCCGTGACCAAAAAGTCTCAGATGTTTCTGAGGCAGATTCACAAATATAAACACACAGATCACTGAGAAGCTTGGCATACCTGTGATAATGGTATTTTAAGGAACACTGGCAGTAATGGATATGCCAGTCCAGTAACTGTAATATGCCACTAACAGAAACAATCCCAATAATCACCATTAACATCACAATTATCTCCAGATATTTTTTGCATTTTAAAGACAGGGAGAGTAAAGCCAGTTTGTTTACAGTATCACTTTATAAAATTATAACTATCTACCTGTCAGATATTCAACAAATAGACTCAGTTATCTATGCATGGATCTGTCAGTCTACCTACCAATTTATCTAGCTATCCATCCCTTTATCAGTTTTGTGCACAATGCAAGATAATCAGTGAACTTCACATCAACTGTGGCAACAAACTAGGCGTGTGGGACATGCTTAGTTTGAGAGACACTTCAGTGATTCTACTGAAAGGCCACATCAGTGAGAAAGCTCTGACTGGGGAGAATAAATTAAGTTAGGAACACACACACACACACACACACACACACACACACACACACACACACACACACACACACACACACACACACACACACACACACACAGTCAGTGAAACGAAACGTCAACTTACTCTCTCTCTCTCTCTCTCTCTCTCTCTTTCTCATGTACAAGTATGTATGTATGTACGTATTCATGTATACATGCATGCATGTCGGTGGCTCAATCGGTAGAGAGATGTCCTGCAGTCCTAATGGACCCAGGTTCGAATCCTCTTTGGGGCGGGAAACAGTATAAGGATTTGAATGTCATAAAGCAGATTTTACTGCCTCCACCAGACGACCCGACGATATGCCTGAAAAGATTTCCCCCGCTAATACCAATACACTAAGCCTGAGTGAGACAGCCCTAGCATGTAATCAATATAGACGGTAGGTGTTAGCGCCGAAATGGTGACATGTGGAGGTGCATAGTATGTGGGGGGACTACTGGGCCTTGAGAACAGGATATGAAGCCAAAGCCCACGGTCGGACACATAAAGTATGTACCTTCTGTAACCATGCATGTATGTATGACTTACACATGTATCTATCAGTCTATCTGTCTATCTAACTTTCCATCTATCTATGCATATGTGTACCATACATATTTATACAGTACGTATAAATCTGATTTCTGTGTGTTTGTGTAAATGGCTATGCTATGTATATGTATCTACATATCTGTGTGTATTTATGCAAACAACAATGACTGTGTGTATGCATGTGCATGTATGAATGAAGTAATGTGTACATGCGTGTATACATGTACCAATGTGGAGGTGTCTGTAAAAGAAGTGTATACAT
>NC_137031.1:27985950-28018450 GCF_032717465.1 Coenobita brevimanus
TAGTTCAAAGTTTTCGAGTCTGTTCTTAACAGAAAAATTTTAATACATCTTTTCCTATTACAACCTTTTTTCTGATCACCAGTATGGGTTCCGTCAGGGGACACTCCACTAAGCGATCTTCTCACCTCCTTTCAGACTCCTGGTCATCCTCCAAATCAGGACTTTGGCGAAAGCTTTGCCATTGCACATGACATATCAAAAAGGCTTTCGATCGAGTCTGGCATAAATCTTTAATTTCAAACTTCCTCTCTTACGGTTTCTATCCTTCTATCTGTGCCATCATCTATAGCTTCCTTTCTGGTCATTTTATAGCTGTTGTTGTAGACGGCCACAGTTCTTCTCCTAGATCTATCAATAGTGTTCCTCAGGGCTCTGTCCTATCACCAACTCTCTTCCTCTTTATACATCAATGACCTACTAAACTATCGCCATCTAACCCTATCCACTCATATGCTGATGACTCCACCCTTCGCGTTTCCAATTTCCTTTCCACCGCAACATCCATCTCAACAGTTACTTCAACAAACAAAGGATGAAGGTATGTGCAGCTATTCTGACTGGCTCACATCTCTGATTAGGGTAAAAGTAATCTTGTTGTTTATTTAATGCATCAAAAACTCAGTTCTTACATCCTATCAACCCTACATCTTCCACAGGAGTATTTCCTCTAACTTATAATAATACTCAAGCTTAATCCTGCTTGATCATTACTTATACTTCGTGCGTTTCATTCTCTCGGGATTCATCTTGGAGGAAGAACATACTACTCCACTCTTGTAAAATCTGTTTCCAAGAAATTAGGTGTGCTAAATACCGACTCCAATGCCTTCTTTTTACCTCCGCACAGTTGTTGACTTTATACACGGAGTTTTATTCGCCCCTGTGTAGAGTACAACTCTTAATGCTGTGTGGAGGCTCCCCACATACAGCTCTTTCTCAATAGGGTGGAATCAAGGCTTTTCGTCTCATTAACTCCTCCCTCACATAGACTGACGAAGAGAGTGTATGTGAGTGAAGGTGGAGGGGGGAAGAGGGAGGGGAGGCCGAGGGATGAGTTGGAGGGATGGGGTGGAGAGGTATATGAGAGAGAGAGGGTGTGGAGTTGGGAGCAGGGCAGTGAAATGGGAAATGGGGACAGGGCGACTTGGAGGCGATTTGTTTGGTGGCCACCCCAAACGGGATTTGCGGCGTCTGGCAATAGATACATAGAACTCTCCTCCTTCCTACTGGCTCCCTTCAATGGCCTCTGTCTCTGCTCGCCGCATTGTTTGCATCGATTATGTCTTTTCTATCCCCTACATCAATGGTCACACTGCTGCTCCTGAACTGCCTGCTAGCATCCCCCACCACTACAACAGGACTTCCATAACACCCCGTCTAGCAACAAACTCCTCATCCCTTTTGTGTCCAACTCTCTAATCGTTACTCCCAGTCCTTCATATATGGAACAGGTCAACATCTGGAACTGTCTTCCCTCTGTCTGTGTTTCCTATTGTCTATGATCTGTGCAGTCTTTCAAAAGCAGTGTGTTCTGTGGCATTTCGAAGTATGTACGGATCTAGAATTTGGCTTTATGTTATCTTGTTTTTTTTTTTTCTTGGAAGGAAGACTATGCTGATTCCTGGTTATATATATATATATATATATATATATATATATATATATATATATAACATATATAGAGAGAGAGAGAGAGAGAGAGAGAGAGAGAGAGAGAGAGAGAGAGAGAGAGAGAGAGAGAGAGAGAGAGAGAGAGAAGAAAAAAAACACAAAACCCCAAAGGAAAAACAGAAAAAGCGATAGTATCACGAATGTTGGAAGGTGTGTTTGTTCCCGACACTCAATGCCAGATCTCGAGTTTTCATTGGCCCATCCATTCCGCAATTTTTCTTACCATCAGACCAATCAAATACAGGGTTTATTTCCGAATATAAACAGATAGTACGAACGCCATTGCCTCTCGTTTGGTAGGTGCTGTGCCGGATGTGTGGTATATTTCATCATAATTTCGTAGTTTATTAAGCAAAATAGCTCCACTTCCTTACATGTACAAACAAATAACGACAGCAGGTAAACGGCGCGCTAAGAGTACGAGAGTAATGATCTACATTTATTTCTGATGACATAAAGCATCAAATATAGGAAAATTTGTGGTGACAGATATTTTGGGGAAATATTCCATGTTTCCCCCCTCCCCCGGCAAAAATCCTGGATACATCACTGCTTCAGAACCCTCTTCTCTTTCTTCCCTCTCTCCAAACCCATCCCACCGCAGATGCTGGAGACATTTTCCTGGCTCTTTCATTAGTGCTGCCCCTGGTTACACGGGAATGGTTACATGAACTGCCAAGTCCATGCCAACTGTGTTTGAGGCAATCTCTTCGATCCCGCCAATATTCCTGTCTGCTCGTACTGGCCACCATCTCCTCCTTCCCCAGGTAGAGATGAAGCATCTTCCATGCAGTTCCACCACCTTCGGATCACATGGAAATTGCCACAGAAGGGGATGTGCTAGCAAGGCCTCTCACTTAGATGGAAGGCCAAGGTCCTACAAGAGCGACTTCGTCTTGATCAGGGAATGGTGTGTTTCAGCTATTTTCATGGTAGCCCCTCACCCTTTCCACCATCTGCCCCAAACTCCTCCTTGCCTGCTCCTCTATGACCTGTCCCTCTCCCACTTGGAATGAGCGGTTCGGTTCCCCTGCCGGGGGCTTCATTGCAATGAGGAATTTCCTCACCTGCATGCAGTGAACACACAGCTTCCCCTCCTCGTGCCGATCTAAGGGGGTCAGCTCTCTTCCTATTTGTCCCTACCAGAGGCCCCTTGAAGGCAGGGTGCATTTATAGATCGGGGGGGTAGGGGGGTGGGGGGTCACACGCCCAATGTTTGCTTCTGAGTTGGTCAAAAAATGACTGAGTTTGATCAAAAATGGAGAGTATAGATTTTTTTTTTTTTGCATAAAAGAAGAAATCTCCTAGAGGACAAAATACCTTTTTATATGAGTTTTTTTTTATATTAGTTTTTCTTTTTATATAAACATTTACAGAACAAAATACAGAATACCCTGGTTTCCCTCCTGTCAGGAGAATAGTCAAAGCCAAAACGAAGTACCATAATAATCAAGGTGCCTTGACCTGGACCCCCTTCACCCATGGAATGGTGACAAGGGGGAGGGGGGTCGGGGCAAATTTGTATGCACTCCTGCTACTGGTCTGATCATAAATAGCTACAAATGTCATGACTGGGTCAATTAGTTTAATCAGACTATGAAATGATTTATATACGTGGCGTCTATTTTCTTCTCAACAATAATTCAGGCTTGGGTCGAGGCTCAGGCGGCCTAAGTACAAGTAGAAACATAGGATGGTCCGACTGGGGAGGGGGGAGGGAGTCAACCCCCAATACTTGACTCAGACTTGGTCAAATGTTCACACAGTTGGTCAATAAAAGAGACAGGCTGCTTTTCCAACAAATGCAGTAGGGATATTGTGAAGCCCAGTGAATATTCACAGTTAAATCATCAGGGTGCATTTATAGTTTATAGTGTATATAGATAGATAGATAGATAGATATAGATATAGATATAGATATAGATATATATAGATAGCTATATATAGATAGATAGATTGATAGATACATAGACAGATAGATAAATAGATATTATATCTACCTATCTATCTATCTAGATATATATCAATATCTATCTATCTATCTATCAAGATATATATCTACATCTATCTATCTATCTATCTATCTATCTATATCTATATCTATATATCTATATTTATCTATCTATCTATCAATCAATATATATACTGTATATATCTACATCTATCTATCTATCTATCTATCTATCTATATCTATCTATCTATCTATCTATATATATATATATATATATATATATATATATATATATATATATATATATATGATAACGCAGCCCTGAGGCGATATTCTCCAGCATTTGGTCTGATCAGCTAGTCAGGTCAGGTGCGGGTAAGGGGATGGGTCCATTATGATGTGGCAGGGGTAAACCAGCTCTGCTGTCGGGCCCTGCTGCAGATGTCAATGATTGCACTGCACAGCTGACCCTCGTGCAGTGTGGTGCGGTAAAGATCTGTCCCTTCTCCCCTTGGGGCTAAGATGGGAATGAATGTGTTTGAGTGGATGAGTAAATTGGGAGTGTGTCGTCCTGCTTCGGCTACCTCCCTTTCCTTGGGGGAAGCAGCCTAGTTATATGGACAGAATATATATATATACATATATATATATATATATATATATATATATATATATATATATATATATATATATATATATATATATATATATATATATATATATATATATATATTCCCTACTGCAAGAATCTGGTAATTTACTTGGCATTGGAATGATGGCACACACAGTACAGTAACCAGGCCAAGCAGCTGGTTGCCTTATCTCCCAAGGAGGTTGTAAACAGATTAGCATACAACCGTGCCATATGGGAAGTGCAACTGCCATACCTCTTATTTTAACTCTCACAGAGGTAGATTTGTCCTGGAAATGTTCTTTATGTGATAATGATATGCCTCCCTGATGATTGCCTAGGGATGAGGGCTATCAACCATTAACGCACTCAGAGTAGCATGGCAAAAAAGAAGAAAATAATGGTGTTTTCATACTTCAATGCCCGTTTCTGTCTTTAACAGAGGTATACACATGTGGTGAACTGTGCCTATCAATGCAGTTGACAATTCAATACTAACATTTGAGAGTCGCGAATAAGTATCTAGCATCTAATTCTCAGCTAAGCATGGTCTCAACTAAATAACTATAAAATGCATTCTAACCTAACTATCTTATTCCTCTCATCAGAATTAAAAACAAATAAAGCAACATTGCAACATGACTAATCGGTTAATGGCACTTTCCTCATACAGACTATGTTAGTACAGAATATAGAATTTTCATTCATTCCTCCCAGTGAAATTACAATGACAGTTTTTCAGCACTGCATAGTGGGGTTCTTCTCGTGTTTCCTGCCGGCATCGGCTGGAGAGTTTGGTGAGTGGCAAGAAGTCTTCCTGCTTCTCCATCCTTCTCTTCGACTAACAGAATAGTTACCTCAGCTGTAGCCAACCCTAAAACAAACAGCCTTGGCAGGACCGACAGGTCTGTTGATGTTTGATTTCGTTTCTGTTCCTCCTCCTTCTCATTCTTTCATGTCTTATTTTTCTTGTCCCTCCTCTCCTCTTCCCCATCCTCCTCGTTTCCCTCCTCCTCATCATCATGTTTTAGTATTCCTCCTCTTTATTGTTTCCTTTCTCTTCCCCCTCCTCCTCCGCCTTCCCTCTTTACTATCCACCATATCCCCCTCTATATTGTTTTCTTCCTTCTCCTCCTCCTTCCATCTCTCTCTCTCTCTCTCTCTCTCTCTCTCTCTCTCTTGCTGGTATACACTGTTCTGCTGTATGACTCAGTTTAGGACGGTTTACACTCGCGATATTAAAAGTACCACTATAACCATTCGGAGAGGTGGAGAGCTTTGGCCTGTGTTGTATTACAGTGTGGTTCAGTAGTGTTATCATGCATAGTATAAATGACAGCAATACGCAATAAAACAATAACAGCATTATTATAAAGTAATCACGTACAGCCGGGTAAAGTTGCGCGCTGTACACTTGCTCACCACTTCGAAATAGTAAATGTTAGACAAGTGTTAAGCGAAGCAGTAGCCAACATACATATATGTGGTAACTGTGTGAGAAGGATGGGGACTGAAGAGGAAGGGATAGGAACTATCAGCTCCCCTCTCCCCTCCCACACAGTGGTACCAGACATTTGAGTGTCTGGCTACTGCTTCACTAGTCGTTGTCTCACGCATAAAGGTCCGAACTGGCAGGCAGGTGTATAAGGCGGAACTTTCCTCGGGTGTACGTATGGCACGACAGGAAAATGTTACCTATAACGTTGGCTAGACGGATAGAAGTTCAACATACATCAACAGAATAATTAGTTGTTAAAAAGGCTGAGGATCGATATACATAGATAGATAAACAGACAGACAGACAGAATATGTAGAGAGACTGTGCTGTGTAGAGTGTAATTTTGCGTGGCTCCGTCCGTTGTCAGTGCCCTCGTTAGCACCAAAACGACGTGGCACATGAAACGGCCTTATGAACTTGCTGCAACTACTCGGAAGTCGAAACTGTCCAGAACTCTGTAGTCTGTTTTGTAAGTGGTATAGGAAGCCCCCTAACATCTCTTCTTTAGTTATCTAAAAGAAATTAATAAGTTAAAGCCACAGAAATCTCCCGGTCAGGGCTATCTATCTATCTATCCATAGCCCGACGCCCTAATCCCGCAAAGGGTGGCCGCAGGCAAAACACCTCCAAGTCGCTCCGTTACCCACCATTTGACTACCTTCCCCCCAACTCACCCCCCCTCCCTATATACCTCTCTCCTCCATCCCTCCACCTCATCCTCGGTCTACTCCTCCCTCTCCCTCCCTCCACCCCACCTATATACACCCTCTTAGTCAGTCTTTCACTCTCCATTCTCTCCACATGTCCAAACCACGTCAGTGTATTTCTCCTAATCTTCATCCACATCCACCACACGAGGTTCCTTCACTTCTTCATTCGTCAACCTGTCCTTCCATGTCACTCCACATGCTCCTCTCAAGTAACTCATTCCACTGCTCTCACTCTTGACTTGTTCCCCTCTTGCAAAGATCCACTCCTCGCTTCCATAGGTCAGGGTAGGGATCACAGTACTATCATGCAGTGACTTCTAAGCTTCCATACTCACCTCCCTATTTTTCATCACTGCTTTCAGTGAACCAGCAACCTTCCTTCCCTGCTGTACCCTTTCACGCACTTCATCCCCCAAAGTTCCATCCTTACTCATCACACTACCCAAGTAATTGAATGCACTCACATTCTCCATATCCTTACCATCCAACCTCACTGTACACTCTGTGACGTCATTCCTCTCAAACACCATAACTTTACTTTTGTTTACATTAACTTTCAGCTTCCTCCTCCTACACACTGTCCCAAATTCATTCACCAAACCTTGCAACTCCCATTCATCTTCACTCAACAATACTGTATCATCAGCAAACAGCAGCACTGGAATCTTCCAAATCTCACCCTCATTCAATAGAGCCACCCCCATATCCACTGCCCTACCTTGCACCTCCTTTACAACCCCATCCATGTATACATTAAACAACCATAGATACATTACACAACCCTGTTTCAGTCCCACATTGAGATCAAAGAACTCAGCTTACTATCCAATCGCACCGTAGCCCTAGCTCCCTCGTACATACTCTTCACAGCACTCAGCAATTTCCCCACCACTCCATATATTCTTAATACCTTCCACATACTTTGTCTATCTATTCTGTCATAAGCTTTCTCCAAGTCCATGAAGGCAGCATACACTTCCTTCCCTTCTCTAGATACTTCTCCACTAAACATCTTAGAACAAATATCTGATCTACACACCCTTTTCCCTTCCTAAATCCCCCTTGTTCTTCTCCAACTAGCTCCTCAGTCATATGACTAACCCTATCAATGAGTATTCTACCATATAATTTACCAGTCACACTAAGAAGGCAAATACCCCTATGGTTACCACAGACTTCTCTTTCCCCTTTTCCTTTGTATAGAGGAACAATTATACCTGATTTCCAGTCCTCTGGAATCCTTCCCTCTTTCCAAGCCAATCTACACAACTTCCATATCCACTCCACAACAATCTCACCCCCATAACTCAGCATTTCACCACACACTCCAACAATTCCTGGGGCCTTTCCCAACTTAATCTTCTTCATCGCTTCCACTACTTCCGCCCTACTGATCTCTTCCCTCCCTCTTCTCATCTCTTCTCCCAGCCATTCCCCAACCACTTATACTTGCACTGCTCTCACTCTCTACATTCAACAAATCCTCAAAGTGCTCCTTCCATCTCCTCAATTTCTCTCTCTTCTCCACCAACAATCTATTATTCCTATCTTTCACTCCCCTACTATTTCCCCTTTCACACTGCCTTACTTTCTTTACCTCCTTCCAAAACAATTTCTTACTCTCCCTCTATTTCACACTCAGATTCCTCCCAAACTCTTCATCCACTTTCTTCTTACTCTCCTTCACCAGTCTCTTAACCTCCCTTCTCCTGCTCACATATACCTCTCTCTTCTCTCTCTCATCTTCTCCCCTTCCTCTACTCGCTAACTATTCACTATATGCCTTCTTCTTTTGTTCCACCATGCTGTCCCTTGCACACCCTTGCATCTCCTCCTCACTCCACAAACCGCCTCACATGCTGCGCCTATCTCTTCCGTGAATATCTTACATACGTCTTCCACTCCTTTCATCTGCTCTAGCTCATACCTTCCCAATCTTTCTTCCTCTATGCTCTTATACTCTGTCATTGTCTCACTATCTTGCAAATTCTCCACTCTTCTCACAGGAGCTGCTTCCTCCTGTCTTCCCCTTCGTCTCCTCAACCATTTTCTTTGCAGCTTTACCTTGGCCATTACTAAGTGATGGTCCGAGACTCCATTCCCCCACCCTCTCCACACTCTTGCCTCCAACATTTGTCTTCTCATTCGCTCATCCACACACACGTAGTCTATCATTGCCTTTCGTTCAGCAAGTTCATCATCCATCCTCCTCATTACTTTCCATGTATACCGGCGGATCATCTTTATGACGAAAGTGGGTGTTGGCTATTGCCAACCCCTTAGATGCATAGATGTCCACCAAAGCACTACCATTCCCATCTACTTCACCTGGCACACCCTGCTGACCAAGCACTCCATCCACTCGTACATTCCCAACTTTACCATTCATGTTTCCAATCAAAAGCACTCTCTCGCTCCTCTCAAACTTGTCCATACATGCTTCTACTCTCGCCCAAAACTCATCTTTCACTCTTGCCACTCGGTCCTCTGTCGGAGCATACACACATACAATCGCCCACGCTTGTATACCTACTTTCATCTTCACCCATACAATCTTTGCACCCACTGTTCCATACTCTCTTATATTCTCCTTCCACTTCTTGCTTATCATCAGACATACTCCCTCTCTTACCCTCTCATTCTCATTGACTCCCACACATATACCTAAACTATATTCCCATTCTCTCATCCTTTCACCTTTTCATTTAGTTTCAGTCAATCCACATATATCCACTTTTGCATCCTCAAGCACCTGAACAATCTCTCTCTCTTTTGCTTCATCATTCACTCCTCTCACATTCCATGTTCCCACCCTCAGAATGTCCTTTGTCCGTTCCTTAGTCGTCAACGTACAGTCCGTCCAGGTTCAAGGCGCTTTACATGTTTTTTTAGTTAGGCCTTTTTACGGGGTGGGGCACTAACCCACCACCAACCCTTTTAGTCCCCTCGTACGACAAGCAGGGATACTGGGGGAGTATTCTTGAAACCCCCCTACCCCAAGGGGGGTATATATATATATATATATATATATATATATATATATATATATATATATATATATAAATCCCTCTAATATCCAAACACCCAATATCCGAACATCCCCACTAACCGGACATAATCGTCCCTGGATCCAATATTCCCAAAATGGTCCGAAAACCGCAAAAAAAAAAAAAAAAAAAAAAATTCCCGCTTGTAATTTGAACTTGGCGCACGGGGCACGGGACGGCTTTGTTGTGGCGCGTCATTCCTCCGACGTCCACTAGAGCGCCCCTGCATCCTCCTCACTTTCCACCTGTCTCTCATCGCAAGTGCACGCTCGTCACGGCTGCCCACATGCTCGCTTTTGTGGTGGTGCCTTACCTGCTGCATGCACTCCTGCTGCTCTCGTGCCTCTCCTTCATGTGTGTGATGATGGCCCTCCCACCTGAGAAGAGGAAGAGAGTGGTGTTGACTCTGGAGAAGAAACGGGAGATATTGGAGAAAGTAGATGCGGGGTGGTCTTCTTCCCGCATCCTCCGCGAGTTCAACCTGGCCCGATCTACTTTGTTTGATATTAAGAGATCCCGAAACAAACTCATGCAGTACACGGCTGACTTCTCGTTAAGAAGCAAATACAACGTGGAGAGGAAGGTGATGTTTACTCCCAAGTTTGCTGAAGTCGACTGCTCGACGTTGATTTGGTAACGACAGCAACGTGCTACTGGTGTGATGGTACGTGGTATGGAGCTGAAGGCTGCTGCTGAGAAGTTCGCCAGGCTTCACGATGCCCTAGACTTCAAGGCATCCGAGGGTTGGCTCTTCGCATTTAAGTTACGGCATAGCCTTACTAACTGTAAAGGTCATGGTGAAGCTTTGGACGCTAACGAGGATGGAGTTGACGAGTTTCGGCACAAGGTGAAGGGCTTGATCGACAGGGAGGGCCTCACTCTCGGTCAAGTCTACGATGCTGACGAAACTGGCTTATTCTATCGCTCTTTCCCAACGAACACTCTAGCCGAGGAGACGGAGAAGCATGAACCTGGCTGCAAGCTCTCCAAGCAATGGATATCTGCTTTGTGTTGTGCCAATGCTAACGGCATGCACTGGCTTAAGCCCATTATTGTTGGCCGTGCAAAGCAGCCTCGGTGTCTTCGTGGGGGGATGGATGTCCTTCCTGTCGTCTGGTACCATTCTTTGAAGGCATGGTTTACAGTCCAGATCTTCAAAGACTGGTTCCACCGCCATTTCGTCAAGGAGGTCATACATTACCAGACGGAGACGCTGGGAATCCCATGCAACCAGGTAAAGGCCCTCCTTCTCCTCAACAATGCACCTGCCCACCTGTGCGACAAGGACTTGGTGGCTGAGAATGGCCTGATTAGGTGCATGTTTCTGCCACCTAATACGACTGCTCTCATCCAACCAATGGATCAAGGAGTGATTGTGGCAACGAAGAGGCTGTACCGAAGGAAGTTCCTGGACGAGGTGATGGTTGTTCTCGAGGATGAGGACGAGCGCAGGGAGGGACAGGACATGCGAGGCCAGTGGACTTTGGAAAACCTTCGCCGCTACAACATCAAGTCTGCAATCTACAACTGGGCCAGTGCATGGAAGGAAATCCCTGTCAAGACTCTAGAAAATGGTTGGTCTCGTCTGCTTCTCAGAACGGATGTGGAGTACGATTTCCTAGGTTTTGACGCAGATGACTTCCATGCACGTCTATGTACGCATGGCAACAATGTTGATGTGGACGATGTGCGTGAGTGGTTGGATGACGACAAGGGCGATCCTGGGTATCAGACATTGTCTGATATCGAGATCGCATCTTCAGTTGCAGGTGTCAGTACCCAGCTTGAAGATTCCGACGAGGACGGCGACAATGATGCAGACTCCTCTCAGCATGACACAACTCCAGCCATCCCCAAGCTGAGTGCACTCCGGGAGCACCTAGAGTTCGTTCTGGACTACCTGGAACACCAGGACTGGAACAGGGAGATGGGGCCCTTGGGACTTGTGGAGGAAGTGCGTGCTTTCAGGCGGCGCATCAGCAATCGTCAGAATCGTCGTTTCTTGCGTCAATCAACGATTGACAGTTTTTTCAGGCCCGTGACCCCCGCTGTGCCCAGCCCTGGCTCCACTCCGTTGCCTCCCCAAGACAGGCCGTCATGCTCCGACCCACAGCTCAGCACATCAGCCACGGCAGAGTCACCGCTCGACGTGAGTTTGCGTCTGTCTTCAGAGTCGTCTGCAGTGGATACGCCATCACCACGACCCAGCGACGCACCCCTAGGTCACCCGCCAGCGATACTCTCGGACTCTGACAGTGAATAGACGCCAAGAACTTCTCCACTGGACCACACGGGAATTCACAGTGTTGTGCAGTGAAAAAAACAGTGCATTGTGTTAAGGATTTACCGTTGTGAGTGAAAAGACAATTTTTGAACTAAATTTAACGTAAATAGACTTGTGTATTTTTGCTTTAGAAAGTGGTTATAAGAGTGGAAAGAGTTAAAGTGCAGAGTGCAACACTTATTAAGTTACAATGGAGCATAAGTTAGACAAGAGTGCGCACTGTGAAGAGAATGGACTTCTGAGTGCGAATGACAAAGTTCAGTGCAAGACTTCATGAACAGTGTACTGGAAGTGCTTCAGGAAATCCTTCTTACTGTCAGAGTCCGAGAGGAGGCGGTTATTCATCGAGATGGCCATGGACTTGCTGTAAGTAGGCAGAATGTTTCATACTGTACTCTACTGTATTTTCCATACTATACTTACCTCAAGCACCTCAATTCACTCTTTTATGTCCCTTATTGGTGTGACTAAGCTGTGTCTTAGGTGCTATGCATGTGCAGTAGGAAGGTGTTTTTCTGAGTTAGGCTAGGTTAGGGTCCATAACTACCAGTCCAGGAGCCAGGGACTTGTAAGTACCCAGAATGTTTAATGTTGCATGAACCTACCTCAAAAACCTCATTTTATGCTTCTTTTGCATTTATTTCAGTATTTTATGTCCCTTATTGGTGTGATTTGGGTCTTAAATGGGTGCTATGCATGTCCAGAGGGAGTTGTATAGGTGTTTTTCTGAGTTAGGGTCCATAAGTCGGATTGAGCCGACTTAGGAATCACAAGCAGTAGTAGCACCGTTACTAATGACACAAAAATATGACGTAACATTAACTCATCTGACGGCTGTTAACCCCCAGAAAGACCTCAATATATTGTCCAAACTGAAAAAAAAAAAAAAAAGACAAATGGAATTATCACAGATAAATGTAAAAGTACATAATGGGGGCAAGACCACCTTTGATATTAGATACAACTTAGTAAAGAAATTACTAAATCAGAATGCAAGAGAGATCTAGGAGTCACGGTTAGTAAAGGGTTTAAACCAAAGCAACAGTGTATCAGTGCATGATATAAAGGACATAGGGCCCTGGGATATACTTCTCTAAATGTAAGCAATAGGCTATCTAAAATATTATTAAAACTTTATGTTGCATTAGTAAGCCCGCATTTAGATTATACCGTGCAATTTTGGTTCTTTTACTATAGAATGGATATAATTTCGTTAGAAAATGTACAGAGAAATATACCAGAAATGATACACGATGCACGGAGCCTTTCATATGAAGACGAACTGAGAAAACTAACTGCACTCACTAGAAGGGCGTAGAATAAGAGGATACTTAATCAAGGAGTTTAAGTGGATGAAAGGAATAAATAAGGAAGATAACATTAGGGTACTTAAAGTGACCATACTGGATGGAACTAGAAGCAATGGATTCGGACTAGATAAATTCTGTGTTAGTAAGGCAATGGGTGGAAATTGGTTTGGAAATAAAGTAGTGGACGACTAGAATAAGCAAGCTAGTGATGTGGTTGCTGCTCCTTCCAAAAGTTTTAAGCATATTTAGATAGGCATATAACAAGTAAGGGTATGGTACAAATATTCTTATAACCGACACTGATTTTTTCCTTTTCCTTTTCACATTACAGTATGACAGTCTGTTTTCTCCTGTTGAACTTTCCTATATAATGCCTGCTACATTTTCCTTTACAGCGTTGTGTTCCTTCTTAGTTTGTCCTGTCGGGTTCTGCTGGAGGGTTGAGTGTGGCGAGGAAAGCCCTCTTTATTGCTGACCTTGTCCTATTATAGTAGTTTAGTTACTTTTGTAGGAACTACCTAGCAAGGGTCAACTTGCCTACTGCAATCCTCTCTTTTTATAATCTTATGTTCATACACATTAACAATGCCTTGTGTGTAGGTTGTATCATTTAAGTGTCGATACTTTTGGTACCAGTAAAATGTAAGAGGATATTGTGGTGAGATGTGCAGAATAAATCGCTATGGAAGAGGTGAAATGGATCCTTCAAATCCACTAAACCTACGAATCTAATTTACTAACACTGGCTAGGGCCGGTGGGGGGTCCCATTATCCATTCACTGTAGTGTAGTAGTTGTCTATTTCAGGGTAACCTTACACTGAGTGGAAAGCCAAATGATCTCCTGCAAACCAGGAAATCATTAACGCTGAGTGGTGGTAACCTAATAACCAAACAACATGTGTTCCCTACGTGTCAACAAGTGAGTTGGCAGAGGGTTACTGCCCCTCCCTGGAAAACAAATAACTAAAAATACAAACCAGAAGCCTCGGACCAGGACTGACCAACAGGTGACGACCAAGGACCGAGCAAAAGACATGGTACGGGTTGCAGCATAGAATAAAAGGGATGCGAATGATAAGGTGAAAGAGAGAGAGAGAGATTGTACAGGTGCTTCAGGGTGCAAAAGTGGACATAAGTGGATTAACTGGGACCAAATGGCGAGAAGTGAATGTGAGAGAGTGGGACTATGGATGGGGTATATGCATGGGAGTAGATAAGAATGAGAGGGCAAAAGAGGGAATATGTATTGTTGTGTGCAAGAGACGGAAGGAGAATATATAAGATTGTGGATCAATTTGTTCAAGGACTGGGGTGGGTAAGATTGAAAGTAGGATTACAAACCTTATATATATATATATATATATATATATATATATATATATATATATATATATATATACACACACACACACACACACACACACATATATATATATATATATATATATATATATATATATATATATATATATATATATATATATATATATATATATATATATATATGTGTGTGTGTGTGTGTGTGTGTGTGTTTATGTGTATGTAATAGGGGGATCCAAAAATACAAATTTCTAAGAATCTTCGTTCCCACTTCTTATATCTTTTCCTTTTGTCATACAAACATGTCTGTACGAATTTGAACCAGTTAGCATAACATTAAGGGTCATCAAAACACGCTGGGATAGATTACGTAATGTAGCACGTAAAATAACCTAACCTAACCTAGGCGTGTTCAGTGAACACTAACGCTGAAACGCCGATGACTCAAACTTATTTCTTATTTTATTCACAGGCAACTGAGACCGAGCATTAAAGAATGTTATAATGTATAAGAAGAATCATGGATTTTATTTCATGGACAATCCTGACCAGGAATTACTGGGGAGCAAGCAAACTACCATCAAATTGGCAGGTTCTTGGAGTCTTTCTCCATCACCACACCACCTTGAAAAGGGGCACAAAGGAGAACGCCAAAGAGGTCTGGCAATAACTGGAAGCCTTCTGGAATCGTGCTTCCATCCGCAATAGGAGGAAGGATCACGTAATAAAAATGATTTTGAACTTCCATCAAAAGTGGCAGGGTCTGAAGAAGAACATGTTGTGCTGCACTCCAACCCAAGAAGAAAAAGAAGGAGCCTTCAAGAGTGAGCTCACCTGTTTGTTCGATGTCTCCCACGGCAATGCAGTGAACCTTATTAAACAACCAGAAAACAAGGAATTGTTGAAGGTTCCAATAGAGGCCGGGAGGACAGGAAGTATCGCTACAGTGGATACAGCAACTACAAAGAGAGTGAGAGCAGCAGTGCAATGAAAGAGAGCTGAAGACGAGAGGAAGAAGAGAATGGAGGAAGATTTAGCTGCAGCATCAGCGACAGTTGAGTTGGAGTCCTCGTCTGAAGGTGAGCAAGCACAGGGGGAATCATCATCGTCGGAGGAAGAAGGTGCAAGACCATCTGGAATTGCTAGCCAATCCAAAAGGAACTGACTGAAGAAAATCTTAACCCCAGACTTTTACACTGACTAGAATCGGACTGATATGTCAAGCAGAAAGACAACTTACATCCTCACTGAAGTTGCGTACTCACTCGGTCACAG
Source organism: Coenobita brevimanus (assembly GCF_032717465.1). Classification (NCBI taxonomy): domain Eukaryota; kingdom Metazoa; phylum Arthropoda; class Malacostraca; order Decapoda; family Coenobitidae; genus Coenobita; species Coenobita brevimanus. Next base: position 28,001,650 of record NC_137031.1, read on the forward strand.
TCCCCAAGAATTTAACATCAGTCGGTCAACAATCAGAAGACAGCGTGAACTTCATCACAGCCAACGCGCCTTAGAGATAAGAAAAAACTTCAGTTCTTGTGGTCTGCTTATTGTTCATTGGAACAGGAATTTGCTGACAGGGCTTGTGAATCGTATAGAACATGTAAATCGCCTTCCTGTTCTAGTTTCCTCCTTTGATAGCCAGTGTCAGCTCCTGGCTATCCCAAAACTTGCCTCAAGGAGTGGCCAAATGCAGGCTAATGTCCTGTATGGCCTGCTTGAAAGATTGGGGTGTCTCCCTAAATATCATCGGAATGTGCATTGATACCACTGCTGCCAGCACTGGTCATCTGAATGGAGCTTGTGTGCATCTGGAAAGGAAGATGGAAAAATATCTCCTCAGCTTAGCATGCAAACTCCATATTTTGGCTATTGTCGTGGCAGGTCTTCAGAGTTTGCGACGGACCTTCATAAGGACCTCATATCCTGATGTTAAAGAAGTTTTAGGAGAAGTGGGACTGTATCGATCAAGGGAGCTTCTTACAGGATTAGAAGGGGGGGATATAACTGTAGCAGAGAGAAAAATAACTGTAGCAGAGAGAGAGAAACAATCTTGAGGTTCACTGAAGAGCATCTAACGAACGAGTCTTTCCGAGGTGTTTACCAAGAATTCTTGGAGCTTTCCGCCTTTTATCTTGGTGGTCATCTGAATGGACATACTTTCAAGTGCCCTGATGTAATGCACCATGCCAGCTGGATGAGCAAAGTATTTTACTGTACATGCTGAAGATGAGACTTCTCCGAGACCAAATGGCCAACCTGTTAACACGAGAAAATATCAGCATCACGGAAGTAAGTGAGCTCGCAGTGAAAATCTAGTTGAAGGCATGGATTCAAGCATCACTGGCATCAAATCCTGCAACCACCGATCTTCAGTTTCTCAAGGCACTGCAGTCATACAGGAACGTGAATATCACCAAAGCTGCATCCATGAAATTTGAGACACCTGTGATATCTGTCACAGGAACTGGTGGTTCCGGCACTGTTTTATCCTGCTGTTTCCCTGGACCAAAAACGTGCAATGGTGAATTCGATGTGAGAGAGGGAAAGGGAGTTAGAGTGTTTAAAATGGGCCTTTGCAGACTCCATCGGTAATGACACAGGTCAGGCAAACTATTCGAACGACTCATCTTGAAATGCAGTTTCATGGATGAAGATCCTGAAACGTGGAAACACCATCAGGAGTTTCAGGAAGCAGTAATTAAAGTCAGGAACATCTATCAATCTATCTATCTATTGCCAGACGCCTCAATCCCGTTTGGGGTGGCCACAAACAAATCGCCTCCAAGTCGCCCTGTCCCCCGCCATTTCACTGCCCTGTTCCCAACTCACACCCCCCTCTCTCATATACCTCTCCACCCCATCCCTTCATCTCATCCTCGGCTTCCCCCTCCCTCTTCCCCCCTCCACCTCACTCACATACACTCCCTTCGTCAGTCTTTCACCCTCCATCCTCACCACATGGCCAAACCATCTCAGTGTGTTCCTCCTGACGCTTCCTATCACATCCACATCCACACCACAATGCTCCTTTATATCCTCATTCGTCAGCCTGTCTCTCCATGTGACTCCACAGGCTCCTCTTAAATAACTCATTTCCACTGCTCTCACTCTTGACTTGTGTCCTTCCAACAACGTCCACGCTTCACTTCCATACGTTAGAGTTGGTATCACAATACTGTCATGTAGTAACTTTTTCACTTCCATGCTCACTTCCCTGTTTCTTATCACTGCTTTCAAAGAACCAGCAACCTTTCTTCCCTGCTGTACCCTTTCAAGCACTTCACCCTCCAAACCTCCATCCTTACTCATCACACTCCCCAAGTACTTAAACGTACTCACATTTTCCAATTCCCCACCATCTATCCTCGCTGTACATTCACTGACTTCACCTCTCTCAAAGACCATCACTTTACTCTTCCCTACATTCACCTTTAGATTCCATTTCTTACACACTCTCCCAAACTCATCCACCAAGCCTTGCAGCTTCCCTTCGTCTTCACTCAACAACACAGTATCATCTGCAAACAACAGTACAGGGAGTTTCCAAACACTATCCTCTCTCACCAGGGCCACTCCAACATCCACTACCCTACCTTGTACCTCTTTTATTACCCCATCCATGTACAGATTGAACAACCATGGAGACATGACACATCCCTGTTTCAACCCAACTTTTAAAGAGAAAAATTCACTTAGTTTACCATCCACACGCACTGCAGCCTTCGCACCATCGTACATACTCTCCACAGCATTCAACAACTTCCCATCTACTCCATATATTCTTAACACTTTCCATAATCCTTGTCTATCCACCCTGTCATATGCTTCCTCCAAATCCATGAAAGCCGCATACAACTTCTTTCCCTTCTCTAGAAACTTTTCCACTAAGGATCTAAGAATGAATGTTTGATCGACACAACCTCTTCCCTTCCTAAAGCCTCCCTGTTCTTCTCCAACTAATTTCTTTGTTCTTACTCTAACTCTGTCAATAAGTATCCTACCATACACTTTTCCTATTATACTAAGAAGACAAATGCCCCTATGATTACCACACACTTCTTTTTCCCCTTTTCCTTTGTACAAGAGAATAATTATACCTGACTTTCAATCTTCCTGGACTCTACCTTCCTCCCAGGCCAATCTGCACATCTTCCACATCCATTCTACTACTATCTCTCCCCCATGCTTCAGCATTTCACCACACACTCCATCAGTTCCTGGGGCTTTCCCCGATTTAACTTTCTTCATTGCTTCCACAACTTCTATCCTACTGATTTCTTCCTGTCTTCTCACCTCCCTCCTTCTCCCAGCCATTCCCCAGCCACTTATACTCGCATTACTTCCATTCTCTATATTCAACAATTCCTTAAAGTGTTCTCTCCATTTGCTCACTTTTTCCTCCCTTCTCCACTAGTAATCTACCATTTTTATCTTTCACTCCCCTGCTAACTTCACTTCCACCCTGTCTTACTCTTTTCACCTCTTTCCAGAACATTTTCTTACAGTCCCTCCACTTTACACTCAAATTCCTTCCAAATTCCTCATCCATTCTCTTCTTACTCTCTCTTACTAATCTTTTCACCTCTCTCTTTCTTTCTACATATAACTCTCTCTTCCGCCTCTCAACTTCTTCCACGCCCCTATTTCTCATCCATTCATTGTATGCTTTCTTCTTTTGTGCCACAGCCTGTCTCACCTCTTCAGTCCACCACGCTGTTCCTTGCACCCCCCTCCGTCTTCTCTTCCTTCCACACACCACATCACATGCTGCACATATTTCTTCTGTAAATATCCTACACACACCTTCCACGTCTCCCATCTGCTCCAATTCATATTTGGCCAATCGTTCCTCCACTTCTCTCTTATACTCTGCCTTTTTCTCATCCTCTTGTAACCTTTCCACTCTTCTTGCAACTACTCCTTCCTCTCGTCTTTCCCTTCTCAGGAACATGATGGTAGATAATGATAATGCAGAACGGGGAGCTGCCCTCATTGAACAATTCATTGGGTGACAAATGCATTATGATGATCAGTTGCAATTCCTGCTTCGACTTCTTGCTGATCACAGGATGGGGTTTCCTGAATAAAAGAAGTCTCTTTCGTAACTGGGCGACAATGGGCAGGGTAGCGCCCGTGACAGCCCCGCCTACGGGCAGATAATAGCTGTTTTACAGGTGTGGACCCCGATGCTTCCAAGATGAATAACTTCTGGGGCCGTGAGCGACCCCTAAATATCAGCAGATTTCTATTAAATTTTCTACGGCTGATGTTTTATCAAAAAGGAAAAAACCAAAGGCGTGAGTGCATATGAATTAGGCAGCTAATTGTTCGTCTGTATATTCGTGGACCACCATAATATTCAGAGCATATAGATAGATAGACAGATAGATAGATAGATTGATAGATATAGATATAGATAGACAGATAGATAGATTGATAGATATAGATATAGATAGACAGATAGATTGATAGACAGATATGGATAAATCAGTAGACAGATAGATATAGATAAATATATAGATACACATATATAGAGATATCTAGATAGATAGTCAGGTACATATGTAAATATATAGGCTTCTGATGATTGCTTCTCGGTCTTTAACTCTCAACCTCAGTCTTTGTGGCTGCCTCTCATACTCTATCTTTGCATCTACAACAATTTTGTCTGTCTGTCTGTCACTATGTCTCTGTCTGTCTGTCTGACTGTCTGTCTGTCTCTGTCTCTGTCTGTCTGTCTGTCTGTCTCTCTGTTCACTCGCACCCACCTCCTGTGAATAATGATATCCTACTAATCATCCGTTACTGTTAAGACAGTAGGGTTTCGCTGCTACGTCGAGAACGACGCATAAATAGGCCAGGCAAGTAATAAGTTGCCTTTGAACATGTCAAGCTTTTATTCCTTTTAGGCACAGGTGTCTTATAGCCACAAAACACTGACTTTTCTCTCCCACACTACCTCCATCCTCTCTCACTGCAACTCGCTCACTCTCTGTTCACTGACTGACTGACTCACACTGACTCTCTGACTGACTACTCTGTCCATCACTGAATAGCTCTCATTGTCTGGCTCACTAACTGCCACTAACTCTCTATCACTCTCCCGTCCTTCACTGACCCTGACTGGTTCTCTGGTTGTCTGCTGGCTGGCTGTCACTCCTCTCTGAGTGGTTACCTTGCACAGTCTCAGTGCTACTGACTGGATGTCTCACACAAAACTGGCCATTACTCATTGGCTCACAGACTAAACTGTCTTGACAGCATGAGGTTGTCTTTAAACAACCCATGCCCCAACTGTACTTACTTTCTGAGCCCAGAATATTCCTGAACCCAGAATATTCCAGAGCCTAGGAGAACACTCATATTTTTTCATGCAATAATGTACTTAAATCAAGAATGGACAATAACAATAATGAATAAAAATAATTCCTAATGTAAGAGAGAACAAAATTAAACAGACCTATCAAAATCACCAGAATATTCTTCACATCTCCAGATACAAACATTAACCTAAACCTGTGACATAACAGTTTATTCTAGAATGTTCCTCAGATCACCAGATATAAACCACAAGCCTAATCCTACTAGCATAGCACTGCCCCTCCCTCAAAACTGTGTTGTTCCCAAATAAACCAACACTTCCTACCTATATACAAATATATACACAAAAAACTTTCAAGACAAGCAGGTAGTCACCATCAACTCTGTTGCTCAAGTCCCACAGAGTGAAGAACTGGACCTCCAGTTCTGTCAACGCTGTCATTCTTCTCGGTCCTCCTTTAATCTCCGGTGTCCAGCAGGTCCTCGGCTCCACTCTGAGTGAGCTTCCCAGGACCAGGTCTCCTGTGAAGAATACATCAGTATACTTCACCAAGAGCCCCTCCAGCTGCTCCATCTGTGGTTTCTCCAGACACTGGGCACTTCTGACAAACAGATCCTACAAGTAGGCAGGTACTTTTTCCTGAGGCTTACCCATATTCCTCTTGGATAATCTGCTTGGTGGCTCCTGATCAACTTCTTAACACAACCCCAGAATTGTGTCTTGATGTATTTTCTCAGGATGAGGTGAAAAGTTGGCTATGACAACGGGTACTTCCTCTGCCATAAGGTCTACTAGAGTCCTGCCCACCATCACCCTCTCTTCTATCATGCCATGGATTTTGTGCTCCACCAATCCCTGGGCAATGTGCTGTGTGTTGTAGATCTTGCAGGGCAGCAGCATTTCTGACCCAGGAAAGATAAATGTAGGCTGTCTTGTGGTCACTTGTAGACTTCCATGCTTCTAAGCACTCAGCAGAACACTCCTCCCTCTTAGCAGCATTTGCACTGAACGGAAGTCAAGCAGGCAGTGGCACGACATCAGGCAGTTCAAACCCAAGATGCAGGGGGTCCCCGACGTCAACAACACATATGGACAGGGTCTCTTCCTTTCCTCCTGCTGCATCCTGACACCCAGCGGTGTCCCAAGCCCAGCACAACGCTCTGCAATTCCACACAGCCGCTGTAAAGTCTGTGGAAATTGCTGATGACCGACCATATTCAGCTACACCAAAGTCGTCTTTGATCTTGTGTCGAGGACCATTGGAATGCAACTCTATTAATCTTACCACTCCCCTCTGTGCACCTGTCACTGACACCTAAGGGGTGTGCTGGATGCTGACCCTCAGTCACTCACTGTTCAAGAACTTGACCTTGTTACTCATGTATTATATTTCATTTCTCACTTTATCATCCACTGTACAGGAGCTCTCTTCCATCGCTTCTCTTATCTGGTCGCTTTTTCTCGTTACCTTGCCGTACAGTCAGTTAAAAAAGTATCAACCATCTTACCACATGTATCATTTTGAAATGCAGATGGCATTGCGATATATGGGGCACTTTGTAATTACAAGGGCAAATGTTGTCCTTGGTACTCATTATCACTTGAAACTGTGTAAATCGTCACGTTCTGGATGGCATACTTTTTGAGGCAATATGTTAACTGAATCATGTGTCTGAAAAACTCTCTCGTTTTCTCAACCATTGGACCTCATGTGTGCAAAATATTTTGGTTACCTATTCACCGTCCTTTTTGTTGCTTCAGTTTCCAAGTCCCGTCCTCCAACCTCTCTCAGAACTGGTGAAGCTCCTGTCGTTCCCACTTAACATTTCCTCTAGTCTTGTATAATGTTATACTTGGGCATTTCTCATTCTGTTATTTTTTGCTTTTGTTTTTCTTAATGTGCTCTCAGCACTGTGAGCTTATCTTCCTTTCGTTCTTCTTGCACTTGTTCCCAGTATTTTTGTTTTCTTGCTGTGTTTCCCAGTAGTTTTTTTTTTTTATGTCTTTCCAACTGTTTCTTTTGTTCTTACTGTGCTTCCCAATATTAATTTTGTTCTTCATAATGTGCGCCTTGATATTTTTTTTCCTATCTGTGCTCTTAACACTGCAAGTATATTACTGTTTTGTTCTTGCATTTCTTGTTGACACATTTTTTTCTTGCTGTTCTCTCAACATTGTAAATATATCAGCCAGAGTTATGTTAGCAGCTTTGACAGCCGGTTCATGTGCCACCGTCTCTCAGTATGTATCAACATTCATGACACCAACTGTTACAACTATAGGATTTCACTGATACATCGATGATAATGTGTAGAGAGGCCAGACGGTTAATCAAAAGCCGCTGAACATTTCAGTGTTTTATTCCTTCTTGGCATAGCTGAGGTACTCTTGCAAAACACCGTGACTTTTCTCACCAATGCTACCTCCGTCATCCCCCACTACTATTCACTCACTGTCTGTTTACTGACCGACTCTGACTTACTGACTCTCAGACTGACTACTCCATCCTTCACTGATTGGCTTTCATTGTCTAACGCATTCTGTTAGTGACTCTGTCACTTTCTATGCACCACTGGCTCATTGACTGACTCAGTCTGACTGTCCACTGACTGTCCATCATCGCTATCTGACATGCTGCCTTCGCAAACTAACTACCACTGACTGGATGCTGCACACAAAACCCTGTTACTCATTGGCTCACTGACTAAATTGTCTTGGCGACGAGACGGTCTCTTTAAATACGCCCCCCTTCAAGACTCCACCTACTAGTGCAGCTCAGAATTTTCTAGGGCCTTGGAGAGAACTCACATTTTCTTGTACAATAATGCATATTCTAGGAGAGAATGCACATTTTCTAGTCAATAATGTACTTAAAATGATAATGAACAATAACAATAACGACAAGAACTAATTCCTAAAGTAAGAAAGAAAATCAAAGACATGACCAAATCTCCAGAATGTTCCTCGCATCTCCAGACACAAACATTAACCTAAACCTACTGCCTGTCACACAGTTTGTATGATATTTCTCACATCTCCTGATATAAACCACTAAACTAATTTTATCCACATAACAGTGCTATTTCACCGGCTTCCAGAAAATGCCAAGTAAAATAGAGGATAAGATAGAATTTTTTGTGTGAACAATGGTTTATGTGACATGAAGAGAATTGATGCCAGGTGCTTTTCAGGGTGATGTGGGTAGCTAAGGTAATGGTCTGATGTGAGTGGTGTGGTGGTGCTTTGAGTTGGAGAGAGAGAGAGAGAGAGAGAGAGAGAGGTCTTTGTCCTGTACTGTTTATGTGGTGTGTGTGTATGTGTGTGTGTATGTGTGTGTGTACTAGTGTTTATAATTATGGAAGGAGTTTATAAATATCTATGTGTATTGTGAATGGTCGGGACAAGTACAGTACATAAGAGGTTGATATACAGATATATAGATAGAAAGATTATTATACGATGGGGACAGTATGGTATGAGACTGATAAGAATACTTGTAGTGAAAAAAGCGTGCGCACACACACACACACACACACACACACACACACACACACACACTATATATATACAGTATATATATATATATATATATATATATATAGATATATATAGATATATATATATATATATATATATATATATACACGACTTAGTGTGTGTGTAGTTTTTATTATTTTTTTTAGTTGCTTCTGAATATATATAATTATGTATATAGATATATAAATAGATGTTAACAGATACATGGATAGTTATTGTTATTGATAGACAGCCATAGATAATGCTTATCTAGATGAAAGGAAACTGTATGAAGTTAATTATTTTGACACTAAGTAACACTTCACCACCGGACGGTTGAAATTTGGTAAGATAAACAGATGAAACTCTCTGAAAGGAATGGGGGCGCTGGGAGGGCGTGGAGGGGAGAGAAGTGGAAAGGAGAAAGGGAGAAAGCGGGAAGAGCAGTGAGAGGAGAGGAGGGGAGGATAGTGAAAGAGAGGGTATGGGAGTGGAGAGGAGGGCAGTAGTAAATCAAAGAAACTATAGGAGAAAAATAGTTAATATTGGGAATCAGTTGCCCTGTAGCGCATTTATGTACTGGGGTAAACCACTTACACTAAATGTTTATACTGCCCGTGTGTCTATGGAATGCGGTGGACGACAGTAACATGTACTCTGCAACCCACCACTCCCTCCAGTGTATTCGTTGACAAGGCTGAGAAGAAAATTTGTACAGCGGTGTTTGAAAAAGGCTGGTGGAAGTTTTGCAGGAGAGAACAAAATCATCTGACGGAGCCCAAATTGATAAGACGCATTTTTGATAGACCGGATGCTTAAGCCGGGCATCGCTCTTTGGCCTAAGTCTCAGTTACAGTACAAAAACATTCTCTAAGCTGTGATCAGCTGACCACTGCAAGCACTCCAATCAACGGACCGCTGTGTGCAAGGCATATACATTTCTGGAATGCATCCACAGTTCCTTCCAGCAGGTGTATGCAATCATGAATCATTGCAAGTCACATATTGACGGCGTAATCAAAGAGAAAATTTAAAACGACACTTATAACAGAAGAGAATACGTCAACTTTGTATATATATGACGTCATATCTCTGGCCTTAAGCTACCTCAAGCACGGTGTAAGACCAGCTTCCGCCCGTCCACCGTAAAAACTGGAACGAACGTTTGCTATAGACAGGTTCAAGCCAGGGTCTGGCAAAAATACGGCTTAAAGTGGGCCCTGTCTTTGAAAAGGCAAAAAATGGTAATCACTCCTATACTTCCTCATAAAATGTGCAAGAATTTAAGGTTAGGTAGATGAGTACAGTTAAATCACTTTATGAATGTGCTCGAAGGGGGCTGCCTAGGAAATAAGTATCAAATAGCCAACACTGAATGAATTTAAAGGAACTAATTTAGTAGCTGACTTTGTCAGTCAATGAATGAAACTAACCAAGTGTAAATAATCTGTGAATAAAGCAAACCATCAGTGTATAAAACTCTGCTGACTGAAAATATATGTATTTTCACATTCACATGCATCTGCATCTGCATATGTAGCAATTCAGTATCGGTAATACTGAAATGTTTATGATATTTTTATCATTGAATATCGAAACTAAAAAAAAAAAAAATAGAAAAACAGTTGAATGGCAACACCGTAGCCTCATGATGTTGCCGTATGTATGGCCTAATATTGGTCTTCTATATTTTAGAACAGGAGAGAGAGAGAGAGAGAGAGAGAGAGAGAGAGAGAGAGAGAGATGGATGTGAAGGGACACTCTTGACAAATCGTTGATAGGAGAAAGGGAGCGTAAAATGAATGGGGAGGACGGAGGGAATGGAGGAAGGAGGAAAGAAGGAAGAAGGAATGGAGGAAGGAGGAAAGAAGGAAGAAGGAATGGAGGAAGGAGGAAAGAAGGAAGAAGGAATGGAGGAAGGAGGAAAGAAGGAAGAAGGAATGGAGAAAGGAGGAAAGAAGGAAGAAGGAATGATAGGAAGGAAGGTATGGAAGAAAAAAATAAGAGTGGAATGAGGTCCAGAAATAGCATGAATTATGTAGGTCCCCCCTGGGGGAAGAGGGGATAGAATACTTCCCCAGTATTCCCTGCTTGTCGTAAGAGGCGACTAAAAGGGACACTTTTATCTACATTCTTTTTGCTCTCTTTCTTTCCCTTGTACTTTGTCTGTCCAAACCCTCTGCATTTTACTTTCATTTAGTTAATTTCCTCTCTCCACTGTCTGGTTCCTGCGAGTCACTGGCATTGGCTCCAGGGTAAAATATTTTACTGCCTAAGAAATCTTGATGAACTCTGGTGACGAAGCAATGGCCCTCAGTCCCGTGCAGCCCTTAAGTGGGCAGGGGGTGCTAAGAATCCCACGGTGTAAAAATAAGTTCATAAATCCAAAAAGAACCTTAAGAATAGGAAACTGGAATGTTCGATCTCTCAATCAGGCTGGTAAAATGGAAGAACTTATTTCAGTGTTCAAGGAATACAAGATGGATATTTGTGCTCTTACAGAAACGGGGTTGCTTGGAGTTGATAAAATGAATTTGGAAGATGATATTACTATGTTGGTTTCTGGTAGAAGTGATGGAAATCATTACCAAGGAGTAGGCTTACTGCTGAGTAGAGATGGTTGTAAGGCAGTATGTGAGTTTGAACCAATTAATGAGCGCTTGCTTTATGCTCGTTTAAAATCTGACCATGGTAATATCAATATGGTTGTAGGGTACGCTTCGACAAATGAGGCTGCTGATGAAATGAAGTATGACTTTCATGAGAAGCTGCAGGATGTAGTGAATAGAGTGGCAAGACATGATGTGTTAGTTTGCATTGGTGATTTTAATGCGATTGTTGGCAGTAGTAGGGATGGCTTTGAAGATTGTATGGGTAAGGAGGGTGTTGGTATAAGAAACGAAAATGGGGTGCAACTTGCAAGTTTGTTTGGCAAATGACCTTGTAATTGGTGGAACTGTCTTTGAGCATAGAAAAATACATAAGACTACTTGGATTTCACCATGTGGTAAATATTGTAACCAGATTGACCACATTGCAATTAGCAGAAGGCATAGGAGTTATTTGCAAGATGTTTGCATAAGGAGGGGGGCAGATATAGGTAGTGATCATCAACTTGTTGTGTCAAAGATTAAAATAAAACTTAAGAGAAATGTTAATGGTAATTGTACAGGAGGTAATAATTATGATTTTGATGAGCTGAGAAGTGATGAGAGCACGAGGGAAAAGTTTCGGTGCGAATGTAGAAACAGGTTTCTAGTCCTGCAGACTTTGATGGAATCTGAAGGCAATGATATTAATCAAATGTGGAGAGAGGTAAAAGAGGTTTTGCATGAGAGTGCTAAGGTTACTATTAAGAAAAAGGGAAAAGCGAGAAGGAAAAAGTGGATGTCAGATGAAACTTGGAATGTAATTCAGAAAAGGAAAGAGGCTAAGTTAAGAAGTGAAGAACAACATGTTGATGGCCAGGTAGTTGAAGTACTTAGAGCAAAGTACTGGAGTTTACATTCTGAAGTAAAAAGACTCGTTAGACTTGATAAAAGGAGACTATATGATGAAAAGGCGACAGAGACAGAAATTAAATTAAGTAAAAATGACGGTCAGAGCACAAGAGCAGCGTATCAGGCCATAAAGGAGTTAACTGGGACTGAAAAGAGAAGAAAGGAAATACCTGTACGAGATAGAAATGGTAATTTGATGACTAAAGATTTGGATATGAAAGGAAGGTGGAAAGAGCACTTTGAATCTGTTGTAAATAGACCAATCTCAGCTGAAGAGGACATTTTGCCAGCCGAGAGAGATTTGCAGATAGAAACAGGGGATATAACTTTGGAAGAGGTAGCAAAAGCTATAAAGGAGTTAAAGAATTTTAAGGCTCCAGGTGAGGATGGAATATTCCCTGAAATGCTTAAGGTGGAAAATGACGAGTTGATGAATGCGCTTTTGAAACTTTTTAATGTGGCTTGGGATAATGGTGGAATTCCAGAAGAGTGGAAAAATGGAGTGATTATAAAAATACCAAAAAAAGGGAGATTCAAGTGTGTGTGGCAATTGGAGGGGGATAACTTTGACACCTGTAGTTGCAAAAGTCTTTCCAAAATCTTGTTGAACAGAATAGAGCCAGTAATTGATAAAATTTTAAGAGAAGAACTAGCGGGATTTAGAAAGGGTCGAGGTTGTAATGATCAGATTTTTATTGTAAGGCATCTAATGCAACAAGCTAATGAGATGAAAATGCCACTTAACATGTGTTTTGTGGATTTTGAAAAGGCGTTTGATAGTGTTTCACGTGGAGCTATGTTGAAAATTATGAGATTCTATGGTATACCAGAAAAGTTTGTAAATATTATTAGAAGCCTGCATGAAGGTACTTTTTGTAAGGTAATGGTGGGTGGTTCTTTGAGTGATCCATTTCAAGTTAAGTCAGGAGTGATTCAAGGAGGAGTTCTTTCGCCATTGTTGTTTGTTTTGGTTATGGATTACCGGTATGTTATGAAAAAGGTTGTAAGGAGAACAGGTGCAGGAATTAACTGGAAAGAAAATAAGAAGCTGATGGATTTGGTCTGTGCTGATGATATTGTACTGATTTGCGGAAGTATTTACGAGATGCAGAGGGTGCTCGATTGTCTGGTGGAGGAAGGAGAAAAAGTGGGATTGGTAATAAATTGTGGAAAGACTGAAATTATTAATATGAACGTGGAGAACCAAATCGATTGTGTAATTGGGAATAATGTTGTGAAGAATGTAGAAAACTTTAAATATCTGGGAACGATTGTATCATCTAATGGATCATTAAACAATGAAATTGAGGAGAGGATTAGACAGGCTTGGCGAGCTGTTGGAATGTTGAAATCTGTTTGGAATAATAATATGCTTTCGGTACATACTAAAGTGAAAATTTACAAGTCCATGGTTAGACCAATTTTAATTTACGGGCATGAGTCATGGTACAGTACAATTGCAACAGATCAGAAAGTATTAGGATTTGAGAATAAAATACTGAGAAGGATTCTTGGGGTAAAGTGGCAAGACAGAGTTACAAATGAAAGAGTAAGGGATATTACGAGAGTGGAACCAGTTAATGAATATGTGAGACTGTCTCGCTGGAAGTGGCTGGGGCATATATATAGAAAAGAAGGTTGTTTACAGGATGTGCCAGAGTGGATTGCTAGAGGAAGAAGAGGTAGAGGTAGGCCGAGGGAAACCTGGTTGAGGACAATGAAAAAAGAAGCAGGAGAGGAGTGTTGGTGGGACCTGAAGGAGATAGCAAGAGACAAATATTGGTGGACAGAGTTCATTGAGGCCCTATGCATCCCGTGGGGTGCCACAGGAAATGATTGATTGATTGATTGATTGTATAGTATCCTCTGAACAGTTTACTACAACTTATTCATTTTAATTAGGCGGAGATTTTCGTCTATTTGCTCCTTATTTCCCTTAGTCGGCAGAGTTAGACAATACTACGGTTTAGCATTAATTCCATAGCACATCTTTGTGGTTATCATCCCATTCTAGTGCTAATCTTTTGTCCTGATCAAAGTAGGTTGGATCCCAAACGTCGGCGTGGGATGATTTTAGTTTTCAAAGGATGGAACTAGCTTTTGGAGGGTGAGGTTACCTTTTATGAGACGAAGTGAGCTTTTGTGGAATAACGTTAGCTTTTGTAAGACGACGTTAGGTATGGTAGTACGACGTTAGTTTTGTTGGACGACCTTAGCATTTACAGGACTAAGTTGTTACAAGACTGCTAGTTTTTATAGGACGAGGTTAGTTTTGCAGAACGACCTTGCCTATATAGGACGAGGTTAGCTTTTTTAGCACGGGTTTAGCTTCTCTAGCATAAGTTTAGCTTTTGTAGGACGAGGTTAGCTTTGTAGGACAACCGTGGCTTTTGAAGAACAAAGGTATAAGACTCGTTTATAGAGTGACGTTACCTTTTGTAGAAAGAAATTACTTTAGGACGCAACACAAGAAGATTATATTCAGCTAAATCAAAGAAACCTGAGAGTGTTAATATCTCACTTTGCAGGTAACGCTCTCAATACACCTAGGTTAATCAAAGTGGCTTTGCTTTAGCCTCTTCTCACAGATACATCAGGTTTTCTAAGTCCTTGCTCTTCCCTTTATAATATTGTCTTCTGTGCTACTATTTCGTTTTGCTTTCCTCTCTCTCTCTCTCTCTCTCTCTCCCTCTCGTTTAATTTCATCTTCTCTATCTCTCTGCCTGTCTGCCTGATTGCGAGAGGCCCATGCAAGAGAGGGTGAAGGGAGAATATAAATAGAGGAAGACGGGAAAGAGAATGAAATATAGAACGAATCATACGCAGAAATAATATAAAATAGTGGAAAAGGGGGAAGAGTAAGTTGAAGAAAGACATTTGTGTGTGTGTGTGTGTGTGTGTGTGTGTGTGTGTGTGTGTGTGTGTGTGTGTGTGTGTGTGTGTGTGTGTGTGTGTGTGTGTGTGTGTGTATGTGTGTGTGTGCGTATGTGTGTGTGTATGTGTGTGTGTGTGTGTGTGTGTGTGTGTGTTTGTGTGTGTGTGTGTGTGTGTGTGTGTGTGTGTGTGTGTGTGTAGGAGAGAGAGAGAGAGAGAGAGAGAGAGAGAGAGAGAATTTCGACTTAATTAGGCATAGCTCTTGGCTGTTTGTCTTTACTGAAATGGTTTGTGAAGGTTAATGCGATTGGGTTTTCGATCATAATTCCCAAAACTAGCTGGGAAGTGTAAAAATTACTCTTTGAGATGGTTTGGCCATGTGAGGAGAATGGAGATTGAGTGATTGACTTGGAGAGTGTGTGTGACTGAGGTGGAGGGATGGAGATGGAGTGGAAACCAAGGATGAGATGAAGGGATGGGATGGACATTTGTAAGAATGATGGTGATGTGAGCTGAGAGCAGGACAGCTTGGTGGAGGAGGAGGACAAGTTACAGGAAGACCATTTGTTCGTGGCCACCCCTTCAAAATTGGCACAAGTCTTCCGGCAGTATATAGATAGATAGGCAGATAGGCAATAGGCAGATAGGCAATAGTTGTATTTTGACACATTTTAAGAAAGTAGGGTAAACAAGCGCCTTTGCTCGTTGTGCTCGCTCAGGCTTGTCCCGCAGGAGGTGTGCTGGCCGAAGCACAGTCAGAGCACATCAGTCTGAATCATACTCTGGATGTCAGCTACTCAACCCCTAAACGATTGCGTGTGCAAAGTTTTGCTAAAAGCATATTTCAGGCTTGGGGCTTTTGCTACATACGTACATACATACATACGTACTATCATGTCATTGTCCAAGGTTAGACACATAACAAAGGGATCCAACCATCGACTATACAGATCTCTGTTCATCTCTCTAGCTACACCATCATCACCTTTGTAATTTTGTTGTAAAACTGGTTTTGGAGACTAAGTAACACATATTTCTTTGTGATTTATTATACCCATAACACCTCAGTATCCTCTTGAATTATAGTAATACCAGAGGCATAATAGATAACATGTTAAGGTGTAAATATAAAATAAATCAGTATGGAAAAGGTGATACCAAGTCTTCTGTCCGAGCTAGAATGTAACTTTATATACGTTTCTTTAATGCGCCTATAATTTTTGTTTCGTTACGTGTGTAGGGACAGCGACAAAAAGAAATGAACCAGTAATAAATGTCAGAGAGAGAGAGAGAGAGAGAGAGAGAGAGAGAGAGAGAGAGAGAGAGAGATTCTTCCAAATAATACGAAGCTATTGACATGACAACTGAAGGAAAGATTTTTAAGTTAAATGTTGAATCGGTAATATATTAGCTTCTAGGAACAATTATCATAGTTTCCCTTCCACATGTAACTCGTGAATTGATAACGAGTTAGTCTGTGTTCCTACTCACATTATTTTTACTCTGATCTGGCCTAAATTTATCATCCTTCGTGTTGTTCAGTGAGAGTTAGCAAAAGATTCACACAAGAATATAATGCTAATCTCGAAGAAGTAGCCTATTGTGAAAAGAAGCTGGAGTCACAGTATTGTTTTTTCTGCCATCGAGCTATGGGAAATGAACTGCTAAAGGACAATAAACTCCTCTTCTCTACAGGGTCAACGACCGTGGCTAATAGGTAATGTGGCTCCCCCTCTAAAACGCACATGAATATGGATCGAAAATGGATCAGCAAGGCAATGTCGCTACCCATTACCAACTTTTAATCTTTTCCTTTTGCTAGAGAGGGTCGCGTTCACGTGATGATACTGATATTAGATTTCTGAAATTTTCATCAATCATAGTCACTCAAAGCACACGTGTCTCTAAATAGATAACTGTTGTGGAACTTTGTGCATGGTTTACAAAAGAAAAGTTCATTGAGTCTCGCAGTTAATTATTTTTTTTTACGATGGAGTTATTTTGGGTGCTAGAGAGGGACATATTG
>NC_137031.1:28023450-28025950 GCF_032717465.1 Coenobita brevimanus
TTCTTTTTCCTTTCTTGTTTCTCTCCCTCTCCTGCCTATTTAGTCATGAAATTGCTCTCTCTCTCTCTCTCTCTCTCTCTCGCTCTCTCTCTCAGGGCTTGATTAAGACGACTGCAGGAAATGAATTATGTAGAAGGGAAATCGAGAGAATAATGGGGGGGAGAGAGAGAGAGAGAGAGAGAGAAATTCCAGATTACAAGAAGCTAAGGGCATGATAGCTGAAAGAAAAGTGTTTAAGTTAAATGTTGAATAGGTAATATATTAGCTTCTGGGAACAATTATCATAGTTTCCCTTCCACATACAACTTACGAATTGATAACGGGTTAGTCTGTGTTCCTACTCACATTATATTTACTCTAATGTGGCCTAATTTTATCATCCTTTCTTCTTGTTTGGTGAGATTTAGCGAAAGATTAACACAAGAATACGATGCTAATCTCGGAGAAGTAGCCTACTATGAATATAAGGTGGAGCTACAGTATTGTCTTTTTCTGCTATCGAGCTATGGGAAATAAGCCGCAAAAGAACAGAAACCTCTCTCCATGACAAGGTCAGCTAATTGTGTTAATAGGTAACGTGGCTTCTCCTCCAAAAGGTATGTGAATATAGATTAAAAAATGGGTCAGTAAGGCAATGTCCCTATTCATTACGAACTTGGAACTTTTTCCTTTTGTTGAAGAGGGACGCGTTTACGTGGTGTCATCGATATAAGATTTCAGAAGTTGTCATGAACCATAGTTATTCAAAGCACACTTGTTTCTGAATAGATAACTGTAGTAAAACTTCGTGCATGGTTCGTAAAAGAAACGTTTACTGTGTCTCAGTTAATTATTTTTTTGCAATGGAGTTATTTTGGGTGCTAGAGAGGGACACATCCACGTGTTGACTCCATTATGTCCAGGAAGTCCCAGTGTCCTGAGTTTCAAAAGTCCCTAAGCTCATTCCTATCCCCCAAAAGGAGGATGGTGAGCTGCCTGAATATTGCAGTTTCAACCTTCACTCCACCGTGCAGTGTGTCTTAGTAAATGTTGTAATAGTGTATGAAAGAATAATAGTTCAGGAAATACAGTAGTAAGAATATAAGAAATAAAAGGTAATAATGTGCCTTGGAATGTTACCGGTGTAAAAATTATTGCCATGAACACAAAGGGAAAGTTTGTTAAATACAAAATTGGCATGAATTGTGTGTGTGTGTGTGTGTGTGTGTGTGTGTGTGTGTGTGTGTGTGTGTGTGTGTGTGTGTGTGTGTGTGTGTGTGTGTGTGTGTGTGTGTGTGTGTGTGTGTGTGTGTGTGTGTGTGTGTGTGTGTGCCAACTACATAACCACCTCTTGTACACACAAATAAGCAGAATTTCACAAGCTCGGTCAAGTCAGTATTGAGGGAGAGAGTATAGGAGAAGAAGCAGGTGGGAAGGAGTGCTGAGGGGACATAACTACATTGTCCAACTTAGGATTCTATTCTAATATGCCTTGGGATATTTCTTAACACTTCTTCTTTAACGATTTACTTTGCACATAACCCGTCAATATCATTCAAACCCTCCCAGTGTTAAAGTTGTATAAATATGAAAAGGCAATGCCAACACTGTTTGGGGCCAATGATGCACCGATGCGTCAATTGTTGGAGCTGTTTGTCATGGCTCAGATACATTACATAACAATTTAGTGTACTCAGGCAACAAATCTTCATTTCGATGGAAACTCACCCCTGGCCCGGGAACAGGGTAGAAAATTTAGGCAAGGCTGGCCCAGAATAGTGCTAAGGTGTAGCATGGAAAATAAAAAGATAAGGATGCGGTGCTACAAAGCCTTCCATGCCACTTCAAATACTTTCCAATATAATCTTCAGGCTAACTCTATATTCTTTCAAATGATGAAAAAGCTGTGCACCAACTCATTAACCCAAGCTGCCATGACACATTATTTATTTGATATTATTTTGTTTTATTTTTATACTTCAATTTAATTTCTTTATTGATTTTATACTGCAAGACTATTTTATTAAGTTTGGAGCGAACTATCGAAATGGATAGTTTTGATACAGTCTTCATTAATCTCTTCACTAAATGAGGTCTTTCCTGAGCCCGAGTGATACACATGGAGGAAGGTTCGAGGATGTAAGAGGAAAGGTATTGGGAAGAGAGAGAGAGAGAGAGAGAGAGAGAGAGAGAGAGAGAGAGAGAGAGAAGGGGGAGACCGTAAAGCTGTAGTCAAATTTGCACCTTCTTCTATGACGTCCTGGGAAACAGCCTTTTAAATCCTTAATCACGTGAACGACATTTGAATTACGATTTTTATTCCAGGATGGTTAGGGTTACAGGGTGTTTTAATATGGTCCCTTCCCTCCCTCCCCTCTTCGTCCTGCAGCTTATACTTTCGTCTTATGTTTGGCTCCGTCTGTTTGTCTTGCATCTGTCTGTTCATCTAGCAGTCTATCTTTCAGTATCTCTTCCTCTCAGCGGGTGTGTTTGAGCGAATGTGGTGTGTGTGTGTGTGTGT
>NC_137031.1:28028450-28043450 GCF_032717465.1 Coenobita brevimanus
TGGTCGAGCTAGGGTGAGTGAGAAAGCACGTGGTGTTGTCATGGAGGGGGAAGGTGGGGAGGAACCACTCCTCAGCACGTCTTCTGCTCCCCAATATTCCACTGCTTCATCCCCACAACCCCCTAATGTTCCTCAAGGCCGTAAGGGTAAGGGAAAGGGAAAGGGTAAAGGCGGAGGGAAGAGGAGTGACAGTGGGGAAGCCCTCTGCACTCCTTCTCCCCCACCTCCCCCACCAGGATCTCCTCCCCACCCAGACGAAGGTGGTGATGGGGATGATGGGGACGAGGGATTTGTGGGGTGGAACTGGGAGGATAGGAGTGATTTTTCTCCCCTCATTCACCCCTTCACTGAGCAGGGGCGCTGTGGCTGCATTGCTCCAGGAATTCACCGTAATTCCACCAGGTTGGATTTTTTCTACCTGTTTTTTAGTGAGGCATTTGTGGAGCAGATTGTATACCAAACCAACCTGTTTGCAAGCACCCAGCACCTTGAGAGTGAAAGACTGGGAACAAGGAGTAGGCATTCTATCATATATGATTACCCTGTCTCCCTTTCAGGAATGTTCCTAGTTTTTGCCCTGGTCCTTTTGATGGGTATTATACGAAAGAACAGAATTCCTGCTTACTGGACTAGGGACCCTGTTATGTTTACCCCAATATTTGGGCAAGCGATGAGCCGTAATCGGTTTCAACAAATTCTAAGTCGCCTCCATTTCTATGATGCTCATGATCCTGCAAATGCGAAAGACACTGATAAAATGAGGTGAATTAGGTTGGTCTTTGATCACCTGAGGCAAACCTTTCGTTCCTCATTCTATCCCTATAGAGACCTCGTCATAGACGAGAGTTGTGGAGAGGCAATATTTCATTTAAGCAGTATATACCCAGCAAAAGGCACCGTTTTGGGTTCAAGATCTTTGTTATGTGCGACTGTAGGACTGGATACGTGCAAGACATAGTCTTGTACACCGGTGCACAGACAGACATAATAGAAGATCGAAGTATTGGACTGTCAGGAGCAGTGGTAAAGACGATGATAGAAGACTACCTTCATCGTGGTCACGTCCTCTACCTGGACAATTGGTACACTAGCCCTCTTCTCGCTCGTTATCTTCACACACATGAAACTGGAGTCTGTGGAACCGTGAAGGTGAACCGGCGTCACATGGCCAAGGTAGGGCGGAAACTTGCAAGGAATGAGGTTGTCTTCTTCAAAGCCAACAACATCCTTGCAACTGTGTGGAACCACAATAGAGAGGTAAGCCTATTGTCAATGGTTCACCGCCCCTTGATGCACCGTACTGATTCAGTTGATTACCATAGCGAGAACAGGCGTCATATTTGGAAACCTGAGTGTGTCATGGACTATAACATAAACATGCGCCTCATGGACCAGTCAGACACCATGATATCGACGGTAGAGTGTGCCAGGACCACGATGAAGTGGTATAAGAAACTGTTCTTTCACTTGCTAACCATCACTGCTCTGAATTGCCACCACCTTCACGCTATGACAACAGGAGTTCAGGAAACCTTTGAAGGGTTTGTGAGGGAGCTCACAAGAGAGATGTTTGCACGGTATGCTGTAGAAAGGCCCCAACATCGCACCCGCACTGCCCCTATTGCACAAACTCCCCTGAGAATATCCAGCCGCCATTTCCCCACTCCTATCCCTCCCCAGCCAAACAGACCTAGGCCCCAACGCAGGTGTCACGTGTGTAGCAATTCCCGGGTGAGACTCACGACACAGAGGAAGGACACCCGCTATGAGTGCGTGGAGTGTGACGTGGGTCTCTGTATTCACCCATGTTTCAGCGAATATCACACGTTGATGCGATTCTGATATGGTGTGAATGCGACAGGACGCTGAAACTATGAAGTAAATGCAACAGACAGACGCTCGGTGAAATTATCAGTCATGTTGATCTCCAAATATTAGTATAAAGTGCATACGGGTATAACATAAGTGCAAAAATTATATGTAAGTGTATAAACATGCTGTAAGTGTAAACATACATAGCGAGGGTTTTATGATGCGATATTCTGTCGCTCAGTGCAATAAATACGGCCCGTAATTATATAATTATTATTATTGGAAATGCTTACGGGTATAATATAAGTTCAAATTATTGTAAGTGCTGAAATATATTCTAAGTCAAATATTCCTAGCGTGTGTATAGAGATGCGATATCCTGACGCTCAGTTGAATGAATAAGGCACGTAATAGTGAAAATAGAAGTCAACAAGTGGTAAAGTGTGTAATATATGTGAAGAATTAGTATATAAGTGTGTGAGTATTATGTTGGTCGAAACATTCATTGCGAGGGTATTTTCATGCGATATTCTCACGCTCACTTGAATAAATAATGCCAGTAAGTATGTACAGTGCAGTATAGGGGTGTAAACGTGTGTAATGTAAGTGGGAAATTATAATTGGAGTGAATAAATAAAGTAGAAGATGAAACACGAGTGTTTGAGATCGTGGTTGCCACGTGAATATGCGCTAGCATATCGCTAAATGCCCTCGTAATGAATGAAAATAATTGAAAACATTTACAGTGGTGGAGGAAAGGTCCTATGTAAAGGGAAAAATAATAGGAAAGTGATAAAACAATTGGGTATGTTGAAATACAAGTCATAGCGAGTGCGCTTACTAAGCTGATGTGCGCTAGACTTATGCTGCATGTCATCATAATGAATGAAAACATCTGAAAACACTTACAAACAGTTGTAATTGGTAAAATGTCATTGAAACAGAAGTATACAAGTAGAAAAAATAATATGTTGACTGATACAAGAAACTTAGCATATAGCATGTTACGACTCGGACCTAACTCGCTATGCTCGCGCGATGGTACAATGATTATTTTTCATATATATGTGTCTGAAATCCATTATATTGTTACTGTTATTGTTTATTAGTTCAAATTCAATAAATATAGAGGTGTTGTGTGTTCTTTCTCCCAGTATTCCTTACCATAGAAAACGTGAGCGCCTGGCACGTCCCTTACAGAATACGATACATGGGTCGGGGGACCTCACCTGTTCTGACCACTTATAGACCACGGTTAGCCCTTTCTTGGTGATTTTCCTTCGTTTCTCAACCTAAGCGGAAGTTTGAGCCAAAAAAAATTTTTTCCAAAAAGGCTCGGGACTGGGGAATGTTGGAGGGGCGGAAAACCTCGGGACGTGACAGTTAAGGTCGTTCAGTCTATTCTTTCTTTCGCTCTCTCTTTCAGTCCGACTTTCTTTTCTCTTTAGTCCCTTTTTTTCCTTTCTTCGGTCCTCCCGAGGTCCAGTATGTGTCTTCAAGGCCGAGCTGTCTGGTCTGGCTCACAAACACTTTCTCTCTCTCTCTCTCTCTCTCTCTCTCTCTCTCTCTCTCTCCACGATTTCTCATTCGCTCCCGTTCCTCCACTTTCTTCCTTCATACACCCTTCTTTCCCCCTTCCCTTCTCTTCTCTTCTCTTCCCCATTCGTCCTCCCTAACCCACTTGCCATTACCTTTTATTTTATGTCGTTTCCTCTCGTCTGTAGTTCATCCTTCCTTATTCCTCTTCTACTCTTCCACATTTCATTCTTGTTTTTTTATTCATAATCCATTCTAGGTTTCCCCATCTCTCCCTCCCTCCCTCCCTCTGTCTGTCCATCCTTCCCCCACTCTATCCATCCATCCATCCATCTTTCCCTCCTCCCTCTTCCCATCATTTTCCCCCCTTGTCTCACTATCTCCATTACTTTGTATTCTCTCCATCTATTCTCTCTTTGTGTCTCCCATCTTATCATCTTCTATCCTATCCTATCCTCTCCTTTCATTCTTACTTACCACCTTTTTAACCTTCCTCCCTCCCTCTCTCCCTAACCTTCTTTCCTCCTTCCCTCCCTGCCTGCAAGCCTTTGTCATCTCCTGGACTCAAAGTGCGTCAAGCAAAATTAGAATACGTATATTGTCACCTTCCCAGGGAACGATAGAGGTGTAGTAGGATCCAAGATTGTATAAGGAGGATCAAAGAGGATTAAAGAACAATAACGCATGTGTTTGTGTGAATGTTTGTGTGAGTGCATTTGTGGCGAAGAATTGTAAACTGTCTGTGGAACGAGAGAGAGAGAGAGAGAGAGAGAGAGAGAGAGAGAGAGAGAGTTACTTTAAAGTTTGCATCTCATATTCTCATTAGCTATTCGTTTTTTTTACAAATTCTCTCAATATTGAATGTTGTTAATGCAAACCAAACAATTCACAAGATACAAACAACAAGCAAGGTAGTCTAATGGCGTTATATGCAAAATAAATCACTACGGAAGAAGTGCTATGAAGTATCATATTGCAACAAGACTATGGTGCAACGTCTGAACGTGTAGGGAAGATTTACCCGTCCATCCTACAGTTCTTTCATTCATGTTGCTACTTATCCTTTCATTCAGTCGTTTTCATCCATCTATCACTTCTTTTTTTATTCCCCCATCCCTCCTTCCCCCACTCCACACCTCTTCTCTCCCTCCTTCCTTTCCATCTCCCTCATTTTTCCCTCTTTCACTGTTTCCAATTTCTCATTCCCTTCCAATCATCCTTCTTTTTCCTTCCTCCCTCCATCCACTCACATTCTCTTCCCTCTCCCTTTCCTTCTTCCCTTCCTTCACTGCAGCCCACATTACACTTCCTTCCAATGATGTGTTGCCCCCGTTAACTGTGCGGCGAGTTACAAATGCAATGTCCATCCAGAACCAAATCTCCTCACTTTTCCTAGCGCCTCGCTATGGCGTGGTGCTGTCTGCCGCAAGGGAACTGCGTTTCGGTTCAGTGCACGGGACAGCCCTGCAGGGGTGGTTGCTTGCCTACGGTCGATGGCTTTGCCCGGCCAGACAAACCGGGGTTACTCAAACAACAATTGCATCATCTATCTTTCCTTCCCTCCCACTTTTAATTCTTCTTTATCTTTTTTTTTTTTTTCACATTCTGTCATTCATCCTCCTTCCCTTTTCATCTTTCCACCTTCACACAGTTTCCATCTCTCTCTCTCTCTCTCTCTATACAAATTAGCAAGAAAGTTCTTTGTATCAATTTGTAAATTATCCGACACATGGAGCTAACATCCTAGATCTTGTCTCAGCTACACCAGAAAATGTAGTGAGTAATGTTATTGTAGGAGAATAATTTAGTACAAGTGATCATCGCATAGTTATATTTAGCATTAAATTCAATGAAGACAGTGTCAAGGCCAGTTGTGAGAAAGTGCCCGACTTTAAGAGAGCAAATTTTAAGAAATTAAAGGCAATTGCAGGTGTAGCTGAATGGCATCCCATTGTCGAAACTTTAGATATCAATGACGCGTGGAGTTACTTTACAGAAACTCTCAACAGTGCCATCAAATTATGTATTCCTATGCGCAACAAAAGGCCCGACAAAAATTCTAAACCCAAATGGTGGAACTCCAACATTAAACATTGTCTAGAAGCAAAATATCTTGCATATAAGAATTATAATACCACAAAGAGTCAAAGTGATAAAAACGAATACGATGCCCTTCGACGAAAAGCCAAAAAATTAATTAAATGCAGTACGAAAAATTTTGAAATACATATTGCAAGTATCAGTAAATCAAATCCCAAAGAATTTTTCAGTTACATAAGAAGCAAAAAGGTAATAACTCCATCATTCGGTCCCTTAGTCACAGATAACGGAGAGCACACTGATGATGAAACTATGATGGCGAAAATTCTTAATACTTTCTTCGTGTCAGTATTTACAACAGAAAATATACATACAATTCCTACTGTTTCCCCCATTCCTATAGAAGAGGGCAACATAATCACTGACATTACAGTCAGCGATCGCGACATACTGCTTGCAATAAACAGATTAAAAGAGAATAAAGCACCAGGACCGGACAAAATATCACCACGTGTATTGAAGGAACTACAGAATGAAATATCAAAGCCTTTAGCTGAACTTCTTAACTTATCACTTAAGAGCAGTAAGGTACCTCATGAATGGAAGCTTGCTAACATAACCCCAATATTCAAAAAGGGCAACAAAGCCCAACAAGAAAACTACCGGCCAATTAGTTTAACATCGGTGGTTTGCAAATTGCTTGAAACTATTATCAGAGACAAGTTTGTAAAACACTTAGAAACAAACAATCTCATAAAAGATTCGCAACATAGTTTTCGTAATAATCGCTCTCGCCTCACGAATCTGCTGGACTTTCTCAATGATATACTGAACATGTATGACGAGACTAAATCTGTTGATGTGGTCTACCTCGATTTTCAAAAGGCTTTTGACAAAGTTCCACACAAAAGACTCCTTCAGAAGCTAAAGGCACACGGTTTCAGCGGCAGTGTTCTCGGATGGGTAGAAGATTGGCTCACCGGACGAAAACAAAGAGTTGTAATAAATGGAAATGAGTCAGACTAGATAAACGTTACAAGTGGAGTGCCGCATGGTTCAGTGTTAGGTCTTATTCTTTTCTTAATATGTGTGAATGATATTGACGAAGGATTGTGTTGTAAGATTTCAAAATTTGCTGATGATACTAAAATAGGTAACAGAGCAGATACAGCACTGCAAAGACAGGCAGTTCAGAGAGATCTTGATCAACTGTTTAGCTGGGCCCAAGTCTGGCAAATGGATTTCAATATTTATAAATGCAAAGTGTTAAACGTTGGCAGTAAAAATGTAAGAGCAAGTTATAGCATGAATAATGTCCAGCTTGATAGGGTAAATCATGAAAAAGACTTAGGAGTTATAATAACAAATGATTTGAAACCAAGCAAGCAATGTACAGAAGCTGTGAAAAAAGCCAAGAAATTGATTGGGTTCATAGGCAGAGCATTTGAATATAAATCCGATAATATCGTCCTCACTTTGTATAATTCCTTAGTACGCCCGCACTTGGAGTATTGCGTTCAGTTTTGATCACCATATTATAAAAAGGATATTGAAAAGCATGAAAGAGTGCAGCGAAGGATGACAAAGATGATACCTAGATTGAGAAATAAACCGTACGAGGAACGTTTAGAAGCCCTGAATCTCTTTACCCTAACAAAACGGAGGATACGAGGAGATTTAATTCAAGTATTCAAGATATTCAAAAGACATGATAACATGGCTGTCGATAAATACTTCACAGTTGATCACTCGAACTACACTAGAGGCAATGGGCATAAAATAATTGGCAAACGATTCCAGTCGCGTGAAGCTAAGCATTTCTTCTTCAATAGAGTTGTAAATATATGGAATAAACTGCCCTCCAACGTAATAGATTGTAATACAGTACAAACCTTTAAAGGTCGCCTGGATAAGTATTTGGCATCCAACCCCCAGCTTAATATGTTTACTCCTGAATAAAGCACTTGTGAACGTACAATTTTCTGAGTTAGGCTCCATATTATAAATACAAATCATAATAGATAAATAGATAGATAGAGAGACAGATAGAACCAGGAAGTCAGATGATGAGAAGATATTGTGTCTGCGAGAATCGAGCAATGCTAAACATGCTTACACACTCTTAACTCAAGGAATGCTTTATAGGCACACGACAGCGCCTCGTGACCATACACACACATATACACATACTCACACACAGGCTTCTAGAACTTTCCAACAACAGTGTAACACACGTGACACGACCCCTGCTACACCAGAATTTAGAAAGCAGAGTCAGAAGGAGACAGGCCATAGAATCGGCAGGTAGTAAGGAGAACGAGCCTAGCAACATGGGCGAGAGAGAGAGAGAGAGAGAGAGAGAGAGAGAGAGAGAGAGAGAGAGACAGGAGGTAGCTCGCGGGACTCTACTTAACTTCACTCGTGTGTCAGAGACTTTGTTAATATTTCCAAGACAAATAAAAATAGTCCCATACTATTCTTTACCTCTCCTGTTATTGCATGACAAAAAGGGAACCAAGATTATCTACTTACAAATTACTCAATATAACAACCGCTCGTCCACAAGTCTAATATATATATAACTGAACTACAAAACTTCTCTACAAGTTTATACAAAGTCTTTTATGACATTATTTGGTGGCCAGCAAAACTACGGACATCATCTCCGAATCAAAAGTTAATTTCCACAAAAGCAGGCGACACTCTACAAGATTAGCTTCAGTTCTACTATGAATTCCTACAATATACATGCCCACGAGTGTACAATTGATTCTGCATTATCAAGATTGAAAACAAAAAATACCTCTCACAACCAACAACTCACAATCAGCTCCTGACAGTATTCTTTACAACCAGCCCCCTCCGTCTCCCCGATCATCACGCTGATGTAGAGGCGAAGAGGTCACAGGACGCCTTGCAAGTAGTTTAACAAAGTACTGATACAAACAATCTTGCAATTTCTAAGACGAACCAACGAAATACAACCATCTACAACAACTACAAGTAACAACTCTATGAGTCGTCTGTATAATCTTCTACACACACCTACAAGTAGCGGCAGTCTTCATCCCACAACGAGTAAATCACAAGAAAAGGACCGAGAATACATCAAGAAAGAAAAACAAAACAAACAAACGAAGAGTGAGATGCAACTCACAACTCACAACCACCAGACCTCACCCTCCTCTCTCTGCTACATCCACCCAACCTCCACCGCTGACGCAGGAGTGAAGATGTCAAGACAACGAAGCAAATACCAAGTCCATATTCACAACTCATCTTACTCATCTTCACTCAAGTTACTCATCGCTACTCATTTACTCACCACAGCTACCAGTGTGGGAAGTCGACGTCACCACACGTGTGCTGAGACGACGACAAGCCGTGTGTCTGACACCCCACAACACGTCAATCAACCCGTGAAGAACAACGCTATCACCACGTCCAACACCACTCACACCATTTACACC
This sequence comes from Coenobita brevimanus, assembly GCF_032717465.1. Lineage (NCBI taxonomy): Eukaryota > Metazoa > Arthropoda > Malacostraca > Decapoda > Coenobitidae > Coenobita > Coenobita brevimanus. The sequence goes on from NC_137031.1 coordinate 28,037,309, forward strand.
ACGGTAAACATTAGTGAGTTACTTCATTTATACAATACACAGTGAGAGATAGAATTTTTTTTCCACAAACATATAAAACGTGCTGTATAGTTACATCTTAAATACATATACCTACTTCAACTATCTTCATAATTCAATCATTAAATACTTGCACCAACAATAAATATTTTACACTGTATATATTCATTCATTTACTATACCATTTATTTACTACCAACGAGTGTTACCATTTATACCTACATAAAATACGTGTTTCATACATACAGCTATACATTATTACATCTACAAAGTAATAAAGAAAATATACCATCACAGTTACTCAGTGAGCGATTAAAAGAACTGTATTAAACACTTATTAATTAAAGCTACCTTGTGGAAACAAATAAATTAAGTTACAAGGAAAACCAGAAAAAAAAGGACAACACAAATGACGTTAGCAAGAATGAACATCTTCCACACAATCGTGAAGACAAAGATTTCCACACAGTGCTGACACATATATTGCCCACGATAGGTACAAGTGAACAGCAAGTTAGTGTATATAGTTAATACTGTATATAGTGTATATATTTTTTATATAAAATAACAAAATATGGGGCTATATAATATCATTTTCAGTAATATCTGTGCAATTAAACTAAATCTTAAAAAAAGGGTCCCAAGGGAATTAACCAGCAATTATGCAACCATGAACAACACAGAAAAAGCGTAGATAAACGAAGAAAAACAAACTATAGAAAATCAATACATACAAAAAAAAGAAAGAAAGAAAAAGTAATAGAGTAAGATAACATAACAAACAAATGAAAATAAGTGTAAGTGTTACTACAAATGCCAAAATACCACATAAACTACAAACGATATGTAACAATTATGTAACGACAAATGATTGCATTATATTACACTTGCTACAATTATGTAACGACAAACGATATGTAACAATTATGTAACGACAAACGATTGCATTATGTTACACTTGCTACAATTATGTAACTACAAACAATATGTAACAATTATGTAACGACAAACGATTGCATTATGTTACACTTGCCACAATTATGTAACTACAAACAATATGTAACAATTATGTAACAGTTGCATTAACAAGATGTAACTTTTATGTAACTTTAACTACAATTATGTAACTACAAACAATGTGTAACAATTATGTAACAGTTGCATTAACAATATGTAACTTTTATGTAACTTTAACTACAATTATGTAACTACAAACGATATGTAACAATTATGTAACAACAAACGATTGCATTATGTAACACTTGCTACAATTATGTAACTACAAACAATATGTAACAATTATGTAACAGTTGCATTAACAAGATGTAACTTTTATGTAACTTTAACTACAATTATAAGGCCAACACAATTATGTAACAGTTGCATTAACAAAATGTAACTACAATTATAAGGCCAACACAATTATGCATTACCACAATATTATGTAACAATTCATAAAATGTTACAATTATGTATTATCACAATGTTACTACAATATTATAAGTCATACAATTATACTACAATTCTGTAATACCAGTATCATCATTCAAGTTAGGTGAAATATTAGACATTACTAAAGGGATAACTCATTATGTAATGTATAACCTAGCAGTATTACCATTGCACAGTTATATGCGTATGACTGTTATACATACACATCCCACAAAATGTCATACAACAGCCATTGGATTTATTCAAATATGTATACAACTTGTTTAAAATGTAATATTACTAGATCATTGCAATTTACTATAAATATTATATGTATACACTATTATAATCAATATTATGTACTAATAGATTAGCATATATCAATGATGATTGCTGTCGGAGGACCTTCAGTGGCGTGGCCGAGCATATGTTAGGACTCCATATTATAATTACAAATCATAATAGATTAATAGATAAATAGATAGATAGAGAGACAGATAGAAGCAGGAAGTCAGATGATGAGAAGGTATTGTGTCTGTGAGAATTGAGCAATGCTAAACATGCTTACACACTCTTAACTCAAGGAATGCTTTATAGGCACACGACAGCGCCTCGTGACCATACACACACATACACACATACTCACACACAGGCTTCTCGAACTTTCCAACAACAGTGTAACACACGTGACACAACCCCTGCTACACCAGAATTTGGGAAGCAGAGAGGCAGAAGGAGACAGGCCATAGAACCGGCAAGTAGTAGGGAGAAGGGCTTAGCAACATGGAAGAGAGAGAGAGAGCGAGAGCGAGACAGGGAGGTAGCTTGCGGAACTCTACTTATACTTCACTCGTGTGTGAGAGACTTTGTTAATATTTCCAAGACAAATGACATCTGTTTTATTTTATTTTAGTTTTATAGAGCCTGGATCAATTTATTAAATGCAAATATAGTATGCACAGACTAGGATATGCACAGATAGCCCTGAGTTAACGGTCACTACTCATACTTTCAACCTGTGATGGGCTGTGGATCACTGAGGGTCCCTGTTAGTTGCGTGGCCACCATCGGGATTTTTTTTAATGTACCAGGGGTCACTGCTTCAGGAGGTGACTTGTTTGCTTGTCCTGCATGGGAAAGTTCCTAGTCTCAGTGGAATGAATGGAGCTGGGGCCTGATTGACTGCTGCCTACCTTAATAGCACCAGGCAAGGCTGCCACACCACCCCTGAATATCCACACTGTGCACTGTGCAATTTCCACACTGTGTCTGCAGACGCCCCGTCAACTCAACGTGCCCGTACAGCGACATGCATTAGTTATTTATTTATTCAATTACTCATTGTACTTTACTACTTTCTCTTTCAGGTTATTCATACTGGTAGCTTATAGATAATGTATTATAGAATGTAGTTTTCCTTTTCAGTCTTTCCTACGAAATTTCCATGACAGTTTTTCCATGCTGCGTGGTGGTTTTTCTCACTTTTCCTTGCCAGTTTTGGCTGGAGGGTTTGGAGGCGGGGGGACCCTTGTTGCTTTACTATCCTTATCCTTCAGCATGTAGAGTTAGATCTTGTAGTCATAGTCTACTCTGTACCAAACAGCCTCGAAAGGACCATAAGGTCTGTTGCTGTTTGCTTTCCTTTGTACTCCTTTGTACTCTAGCTCTCCTTCGTCCGTCTATCCCTCCCCCACCTTCCGTTCATCTTCCCTCCTTCTCACACTACGTCCATGACCGTTACCTCTCCTTCTATCATCTCCTGATCTCTTCTATCTCCCATCTACTTCAGAGTCGTCACATTTTACCCTTTCCTTCTATTTTCTCATCGTTTTTTTTATCCCCTCTCCTCCGTCTCTCCCTAACCTTCTTTCCTCCTTCCCTCCCTGCCTCCAAGCCTTTCATATCTCGTGAGCTGAAAGTGCATTACATAAAATTAGAGTACTTATATTATCACCTTCCCAGGGAACGATAGAGGTGTGGGAGGATCCAAGATTTTATAAGGAGGATCAAAGAGGATTATGGAAGATTAAAGGGTATTAGAGAGAGAGAGAGAGAGAGAGAGAGAGAGAGAGAGAGAGAGAGAGAGAGAGAGAGTAGAGTATACAGGTTGTACAGAAAGAACCATTGGGAAAAATAAAATGCATATGCATTCTAGTGCTAACGGTAATTTCTTTGTCTTCCTTAGCTTTCACTATAGATTTACTTTTTCTGTACCGTTTCTTTACTGTCCACTGTTGTTAATTTATCTTGTCTTTGAGTCTGCATTCGTCTTCTTTGTTTCTGCATTGGCCCTGTGTCACTTGATTTACTTTTCTTGTATCCACCATTGGTAACATATTTCTTTATTCATTTTTCTTATTTTATTTCTTTCGTTTCCACCTTTATTCGGTTTCTTTTTTTCTTTAATCACTTTGATTTTCTTTGTCCATCCTCGTTTTCACTGTATCCTTCTTACCCTCTTCAGGTGGGTGAGTTCAGCCTGAGAGTTGAAGTGACAAAAAAAAAAAAAAAAAAAAAAAAAAAAAAAAAACTCTGCCCAACAACTCAGACAGGAGAAAATAATGATGAGAAAATAAAGAGTCAACTACAAAAAAAAAAAAAAAAATGAAGTTATTGTTGCTGAGTACCCCGGTCTGTTTGGCCGAGCAGTCCCATCAACAGCAGGGAAGTAATCACTCCTGCTGGACCATCCTGTGCAGTGAACTAATGTTCTCTTAGGACAGACAGCGCCTTGCCACAACGACGCGCGGGAGGTGTGTGAAGGCTTGGTTCCAGGATGGGTGCCGCATTTGCGTCTCCTCCCTGTTAACAGGGGCACCGTAGTAGACTCCACATCACCGGCAGGGTGAGTAACAGACACAAATTGCAGAAAAAAGAAGAATGTAGCAACAAAGACAATCTCTTGAAACAAGGAAACTTTAAGAAAGAATGCTGTGACAAGGAACAAAAGGGCATGAACATTGCTGGAGGACAAAGATAATCAAATTTAATTGTTCTTTTAAAATTTATTTGTTCCTTCATTAGTCTTTACTCTTTGTGTTGGTGCTTCCTCATCCTTTCATCGTTCCTTCATCAGCCTTTGATTTGGTAAGGGGTTGTTTTCTTTCCATTCATCGTTCAGTGTTTATTTAGTGAGAATTCTAATTTCCTGAACCTCCTTGTTTCTGGTTAGGTAGTAAGTCTTTTCTATGTCAGTCCAGTCTTTCCTTGTATTTCAATTGATGATTCCATTAATTCTCAATATTCTTTATTTGTCTTCTCTCTCTCTCTCTCTCTCTGCATATATATATATATATATATATATATATATATATATATATATATATATATATATATATATACTGTAGGTGTCATTATAGCAGCTGTTTACGTATCATTGCTCATACACTCTATTTCATGTCATTTACCTCCTACATAAACACTTGTCGCTGTATGTTCCTTTATCATCATTTATTAATGTTCCTGGTCTGTTCTTGTTTTCACTGCCCTATCCCCTCCGCCAGGTGAAAGGTCAACAGAGGAGGCAAGAGAAAATGAGGGAGGAAGGTAGAAAGGGAGAGGAGAGGGATAGGGAGAGAGGAGAGGGAGAGGGAGAGGGACGAGAGAGAGGGAAGGGATGACAGGAGGAGAAGAGAGAGAGGGAAGGAGAGGGAGAAAGGGAGGAGAGAGGGAAGGAGAGGGAGAAAGGGAGGAGAGAGGGAAGGAGAGGGAGAAAGGGAGGAGAGAGGGAAGGAGAGGGAGAAAGGGAGGAGAGAGGGAAGGAGAGGGAGAAAGGGAGGAAGTAATTACGTATACTGGGAAATTATAGACATGTGAGAGAGCAAGGCTAGCATTTAGAAATTACTTTATATTGGAGAGAGAGAGAGAGAGAGAGAGAGAGAGAGAGAGAGAGAGAGAGAGAGAGAGAGAGAGGGAGGGAGGGAGGGAGGAAAGGAAAGCAGATTGATAGGCAAAGACACAGACAAAACACCACAAAGAGATACCATTAGAAAGTGCATTCTCTCTCTCTCTCTCTCTCTCTCTCTCTCTCTCTCTCTCTCTCTCTCTCTCTCTCTCTCTCTCTCTCTCGTGTGGTGAGGGATTAAAACAACAAATACACAGACACATCACTGCTTCCACGCACCATAGTGTTACAACTGGGGATTTAGAGGAGTTGGCATTATGATATGGACGCCTGGTGGTCTAGTGGGTTTAGGCTCTTCAACTGAATGTGCCCATCAAGGCTTAACATCGTGGGGGTGGTTGAGGTTTATTGCTACCATAATGCCATTCAGGGAAGAGCCACTGGTCACTCGCCTTCAGTGCCTGGACTAAGTAGCCTAGCCCCGGGCCCCTACACTCCTGTTGGTGTGTGTTGAGGGATTAAAGCAACAAATGCTCAGTGTTTTCATAGATGTGTCAACTGTTGGCACGTGTTTGGTTTTTGAACTTAGGTTTTCTAATCATCGGTATTTTGGAGCGATGGCGTTTGAAATACAGGATTTTGAAGCGTAATATAAATTCAAGTGTTTGGGACGTGAGCTGGAGTTAGAGGGAGATGCTGTGGCTCAGAGGTTACTGCCTTCACCTCATGAAGAGTTTATTTTTTTTTTTACCAAAGCACATATTAAATGTGATCCTAGTGGACTGCAGTATTATATTACCCTTCCGGAGTCCACCTGCCTCCAGATGGGTGAGGGACATTTGTGTAATC
>NC_137031.1:28048450-28085950 GCF_032717465.1 Coenobita brevimanus
CACACACACACACATTTTGCGCATGAAAAACACACGCCCAGAACGTAGTCATGGAGAATACATATCAGACAGTGGCAAACAGACAGACAGACAGACAGACAGAGACAGGTAGGCCCGTAGGCATAACTCCTTAACTCTGATGACAAGGGTAACTCAGCGAGGAAATAACAGTACCACTGGGAAATGATACACAGGTAAGAGGTGGCGGTGTTTGGAAGCTGTTATATTTAGTTTGACTGGCACTGAAGCGTATGGGGGAGGTTTTTTCGTGTGTGTGTGTGTGTGTGTGTGTGTGTGTGTGTGTGTGTGTGTGTGTGTGTGTGTGTGTGTGTATTTATTCAGGTATCTCTTTTATCCATCCAATCCTAAATCATGTTTTCTTGTGTCCCTCCTTTATCTATCAGTCTATCTCATTATTCATTCATTAATATGCGTCTAGTGATTCATCCGTCTGAATCCACATGATGTTTGTCTATCAGTCTATCTGTTCAATTATCTATCTGTCTATCTGTTCGTCAAAAGGGGTCCATCAGCACATCTGCCTGTCATTCTATCTACCTTCCTCTCTGTCTACCCCACCATCTGTTTACCCACATGCCTATCTGTCTGTCAGTCTATCCATCTACCTATCAGTCCAACCCTGGTCCACTCACCCACCTGGAATCCCATTAAGAGATTGTTGATAATTCCATCTCAGGTCGCCATCCCTTGTAATGGACGTGGTGACAGCCGTGGTGGTGAAGGTAGTGAAAATTGGATGAGAGAGAGAGAGAGAGAGAGAGAGAGAGAGAGAGGAAAAAATCTTGCAGGCAAACGACCATCCGAGCTGAGAGAACTTGATGACGAAAAACTTACAAATGAAAATTATATCCCATGAAAAGATTAAAGAATAAAATTTTATACAGTGGAAAAAAATTACGCACGATAATTATATATGATGGAAAAACTTACAGATGAATGATTTATAAGGAGGGAAACTTAAGAGAATTCTTTATGATGCAGAACTGAAGGTCTTAATTTATACACAACGGAAAATGTAAGTAAAATATTATACAGTATGGAAAAACTTTAGGATAAATACATACGATGGAAAAACTTACGGATATATATTACACTCGATGAAAAACTAAAGGAAAACATATACGAAAAAAAAAAAAACTTAGGAAAAGATACATTTGATGGACAAATATTTGGTTGGCAACTATAGGCGATGGGAAGACTATCATACGGAAATAATATTCAAGGAAAATTACAAACAATGAAGACATTATGCTTCGGAAAATTTAGGGATGAAAAAAAAAAACAGGAGTTTGGCTTTGACGTGCGTCACAAGTGGGGCAAGAAAATGGTGACAGGACAACCTAATTAACTGCATTTAAAGTGTAGGGTCCCGAGGCTAGCTGGGGTAGTTCAGAGCCCCTTCACACCAACGACGTGTTCTTTAGTTCATTCTTGCTACCTTTAGACGGCTGTACTTAGTTTACGAGAGAGAGAGAGAGAGAGAGAGACAGAGAGAGAGAGAGAGAATGTGTTCGTCACCAGCACCGACGAATTAAACTTTTCTTGCTGTGTTCAGCACGGTTGCCCTCAGTAATACCAACCATCCACCACTCTCTCTCTCTCTCTCTCTCTCTCTCTCTCAGGCCCACCAAGAAGGAGGGTCAGTCGGTGCATTGCCCTGGGGTCCATGGGGTCTTGGGGGTACCCATAAGTATGTTGGGGAAAAAAAATTCAAAACCACTATTGTATACAATATTTCAATAATAGGGACGAATTGGGCCCAAAGCCGGATGTGACAGGTAGACACTCTATAGATCTTTTCCCGTGACGTCACAGAAATTACGTGGTTTTGTTTACGACTCCATATTGGACGGCAAACTCCTCGCAGTAATGGCTGTCCAGACAGGGCTGTCAGAGATGAAACTGTCAGATATATGCAGAAAGCTGAATCAACGCCACCAAGATCTGTACAGGAACAAGATAAAGTGTCTGGAGCTAGATCCTTACACCATTTCTCTGGAGAAATTCACCAGTTTCAAGGACTAGGAACAGAAATCAGATCTCTGATTTGGCGATCTCTATCACTGTTTGGTAAACACTCCATCAAAGTTCACCGGGGCATTCTTCCAGGTAAACAGACATGTCATATTGTATAGGCACAATGTAGATAATTGGAACTGACATTTGGTACTTGTAAATCGTCTTGGTAATCAGTAAATTATTGACGTGGGGCCACTGGAGGAGGAACTGTATACATTGACTAAGCGAGTAGTTAGTGAATGGAATAGGTTTCCCAGTAAGATACCCTAGTTGCTGCTCCCTATTTACAAAGTTTCAAGCATAGGCTAGATAAGCGTATGACAGGTACGGGATGCATACAAAATTTATTATTGTAGTCACACTGCTGTGAGAGCTGCCTAGCATGGGTCTGTATGGGCTATTGTAGGGAAGGTAAATTAGTCACACTTTTATAGGATCTGTCTAAGCATGGGCCTATTGGCCTAGTGCAGTTATCCTCTCTTCCTAAACTTTAAGTTAGGTCCTAAGTTTGGTTAGGTTAGATTTGTTGGGTTAGATTGGTTTGGAATAATAAAAAGTAATTTCCGACAGAAATAAATATCAGATTCAAATTAATCATACTATAAAACATTAAAAAATGGAAATTTTAAGCTTCAGGGTGAGTTGGGTGTAATTCTGGAAATTTACCAAAAACTTTACTTAGTTTGGAAATTTCAGTATTTATAGACCTAGATACATACACACAGCCTATATACTGTATGTTTAAAGTAGTTTGACATAAAATGCATAATTGATAGTATATGACCAAACTGTCAAAATTACTCTTGAAGTTAACTTTTACGTTACAACTGAAACATAACGCTGGCACAGATTTAGATTAAGGTAATTTATTTCATGCTGATGAGTAGGCTACCACAACATAAAACTAAAAGACTTCGACAATATAGTTTTCATGATTTTACGTTTTATATTAGCAAAAAAATCTTAGCAGCTACATACCTGGTAAAAGATAAAAATAAGGGGATGTTGATATAAGTACATTATTTATCCTCTTATTTGTAATTAAAGTGTTTTTGTACTAGGTGAAAAATGTATATTCAACTGGAGCATGTATATATTGACAGTTCTGCTTTCTGTGGAGCAACATTCATTTCTAAATAAAATATAAAATTATAAATAGCAGTACTAGTAATTAGGCTGCAGTTGTAATTGAAACACTGTTTAGCACACAGGCTCACGGTTGTATATAACAGTTTTATACTGAAATGTTGAACAATGTTCTGTACTGCACTAATAATAAAATCATGCATCATGACACAAATGTCAGTTTCAAATGAATCACACTGAAAAACATTGAAAAAATAAAAATATAAGCTTTAACCTAACCTAACCTAACTTAACCTAATCTCCTTACCTAACCTAACCTAACTTTAAGTATGACATAACCTGTAATGTAATCGGTTTTACTTATGCAGCTAACATTCTTGACCATCATTGCTTTGTCTGTTTGAGTGAAACTCTGAAATAAAAACAGAACAAGGCCTGTGACATGGACCGTTCCCCCACTTTTCCCTCACACACCCATGGCCATGTGGGTCTTTTGCTCTGTGACATTAACATAACTAGTATATCCCATGACACCTACAACTGCTAAGAATGGTAACTATGCCCGTATCTGCTCACAAATCATCGGCTCACCTGATATGAAATGTTTTCTACAGAGGCGGAAGTAGGCCTTCGGCTGCGAATTCTCCCTCTTCATGGCAGCTATTCAGTTCTGTCGCCTATGCTCATTGGCTAGAAACCGGTAAAAGTGTACCCCACCTCCAATTTTCTACCTTGCCTTACAGCCGAAGGCACAACAGTGGAATACCATTGTGGAATATGCAGTTCTCTCTCTCTAGACGTCCGACAATTTGCCGTCCAATATGGCGCCGTAAATAAAAGTCACATGACTCGTGACGTCACGTGGAAAAGATCTATAAACTATACATAGGACCTAAGGGAGATAGAATAGCCGTTACAAAGGCTGTATATAGACCTGTAGCTCTTGGTGTCCATGAACGTCACGTGAATGTTTTAGGTACGCCATTTTCGTGTTTTTACTGTTTATCGGTACTTTTCATGATTTTTATGCATTATCGGTATGACTGGAGCCTGTAGGGTTGTATGGACCTTATGCAGATAGCCATTGTTTACATTTTGAAAATGAGGTTAAGAGCACGTGCATCTTATGTGGGTCGTGTTATTAGTAAACAAACTGGGTTTTCTCAGAAGACAATGATTGTTTTAGCTTTTGTACACAAATGTCTAAAGTTTCAAGAGTTATCTTCCTGTAATATTATTTTCTGAATTTATGACTTACACAAATATTCATTTTTTATAGTTTGAATGATTTCTTGAGGTACTTTTTGTTATGAAAGTAATCAAACGCACACATAGGCTATAAATGAGTAACAAAATTTTCAGACTAACTGACGTCGTTTTAGAAAGATCAGAGAACGTGATCTGATCGTGTTGAAAGTGTGAAGTCTATTGCATCCCATCTGCCTTGCATCAAATTAGCACTGGAAAACCTCTTGGAGCTGAACATACCTGCCAAAACAAGAACAGAAATAAATGGAGCTTTGTCTTATGTGACATCCTTCAATTGCGTGATAATGTCTGTTGTGTGGTGCAAAGTCCTAGTTTCAACTGACTTCTGTAATAAAGTTATTCAAGCCAGAGATGCGACACTGGATGTTGAAGTGTCAAACATAGAGGGCTTGCTTGTAGAACTGACAGATCTCCGAATTAACTGGAAAGCTATGTGGAATGAAGCAAAGCTAGTTGCTTCAAACCTGGACATCGAGGTGAATCTGTATCATGGACGTGGTAAAGCAGCTGGAGCTAAACGCAAAAGAACATTTCATGATGATGATGATGATGCCACAGCAGATACAAATTTATTAGAACAAAGTGAATGGGATGAGTCACCTGAAGAAGCATATTTCAGAAAATCTGTGTTATATGTATTATTTGATAATGTAACTGGTGGACAGACTTAGATTCAAAGCTGCCAAGAATATTTCTGTAAACTTCAGTTTCCTCTGGAAGTATTTTACAATATCAGCAGAGCATCTGGAACTGAAAGCAAAATCAGTGGCAGATAAGTATCCTGCCGATATCAGTCATGATATCGTGATGGAAATGAGGCACGTGCCAACAGTTCATCGCTCAGCTTTTGGGCAGAGCCAACTAAGCCGAATGCAGCTTTTGAAATGCTTAACAGAGTACAGACTAGAAGGGCTCTTCCCAAATGTATCTGTCAGCCTGCGCATTCTGCTAACAATCCCTGCCACTGTCGCCTCTGCAGAGCACTTATTCAGCAAACTCAAGCTGATAAAAATTTTCAACGAACAACAATGACCCAAACACGACTTGTGGACTTGGCTAGAGTCAGCATTGAGTCTCAACGTGCAAGATCTCTTGATCTTGATGTTGTGCTTCATAATTTTGCCAAGAGGAAAGCAAGGAAAACACCACTGTTTGTAAAATGAATGAGCCATATATGTATTCTGTATGTAATCTTTATGTATTTTATTATGATTTTACTTACATTATTATCAGTTTAGTTCTTAGTTATTGCTTTTCTTGTATTTTTTTGTAGTAATTACACATATGTGTATTATGTGTAAGTCTTATCACTCTAGTGGATGAAACTATTTCTGGACAACAGTTCAATTGAATATATTTATAAGTTGTTGAAGCAATAATTTGTTACATATACATATAGCGTACGCCCCCCACCGCTACCTTTACCTACAGCAGGGGTGGGGACCCCAAACTAGTCCAGCTCCGGCACATTTAAATTCTCTCGGCGCCCCTGCTCTGTCTCTCTCTCTCTCTTTGTATATATATATTGTTACGAAACAGTGACTAAAATCACTACTGTCCCGCAAAGTTCCAGGTTCAAAACAAAAGAGTTAGGTAAAATTACAAGTTAAAGTTTAATGCTCAAACTAACAACAAAACATTCAGGACTCATAAGGATAATGTAATGGCAAAAAACAGGTTAAATATATGGTTAACTGCAATAGCCTCTATTAACACGAAATTAGCAAGAGTAAATTGATCTAAGTCAGCCCTGATAAAATGAGAAAACCAGATAATACTCAGTGAATGCAAGATATATTATTACAGATACAAAATATTATTACCACTGGCTGACAATATGACTTACAAAAACTTTGATAGGCCTACGAATCAACACCTTATGCTATACAGCACAAGAACACAATGTAATAACACTCATACTCAAATTACACAGCTGCTAGATGGTTGGAGACTTCCTGAGCACTCACAATAATAACAACTGTACAGGGGAGGACAGAGATGTGAGCAAAATGAGGAGTAGATCTAAGTGGCAATTAATGCAGAGACTGAGCTCATTATATAGGGGCCGGCAGAGCTTGATACAACTTGTAAGAAGGACGTGCAAATGAAGCCAGAGGGGACAAAGAGTTGACACTCCTGCTCTGAACAACAGAAAGAACGACTTACTCTACTATAAGGGAGGAGGGGGGGAGTGAGGTAGAACACGCTCGTGATCAAACATGCAGCATACTGTACGTTAGAATTACACAAAGGATGATGAAATCATAGGCTATGTAACACCTCCCCACAAAGAAAATTAAATTTACAAAGGAAATTTCTTATTACTCTAAAACAATCTGTCTAAAGTCTAGATAAGCAATCTGCAATAACATTTTCATTCCCCTTGACATGTTGTATGTCTAATGAATACTCCTGAAGAAGTAGACTTCATCTTGTCAATCTCTGATTTTTATCTTTATACTTACTAAGGAATTTCAGTGGGTTATGATCGGTATAAATGACTATGGGGTTCAAAACCAGAACACAAATAAAATGAAAAATGCTGTAAACCCAAAATCAAGGCCAAAAGCTCTTTCTCAAAAGTTGAGTAGTTCTTTTGAGGTGGAGTGAACTTCTTACTGTAATAAGATACAGGGTGTTCGATACCCTGATCATCCTCTTGCAGCAAAACAGCCCCAGCTCCCGTATCACTTGCATCAACAGCCATCTTAAAAGGCTTAGCAAAATTTGGAGTAGCGAGCACTAGCTGACTTAATAGGATAGCTTTAAGTTTGGTGAAAGAGGATTCACAGTCATCGGTCCAGACAGATTTAACTCCCTTTTCCAGTAGGTCTGTAAGTGGTGATACAAGAATTGAAAAGTTAAGAACAAATCTCCTGTAATAACCTACCATTCCCAAAAATCTTTGTAGCTCTTTCCTACTTTTAGGTCTGGGAAGATCACTTATAACCTGAACCTTAGCTCCTGGTGGTGCAACATGTCCATCACCAATTACGTACCCAAGGTACTGAACTTTAGCTTGACCAAACTCACACTTTGATAAATTAGCTACAAGATTAGCCTGAACCAAACGCTCAAGAAATTTACTGACATGGCATAGGTGATCTTTCCAGTTGTCACTGAAGATTAATACATCATCAATATAAACAACACACCCTGCCAAACCCTCTGTTACAACATTCATGAGCTTCTGAAAAGTGGCTGGTGTATTCTTCATACCATATGACATTACAGAACATGCAAAAGTCTTTCCTAGTGTTACAAAACATGAGATCTCCCTAGCACGTTCAGTCATAGATACTTGCCAGTATCCCTTTAACAAATCAAACTTACTTATGTACCTAGCCTTTCCGATCTTGTCTAGGCAATCTTCCACGCGAGGGAGAGGGTAAGTGTCTGTTTTAGTTATCTGATTAACATGTCTGTAGTCGATGCAAAGCCGCTGTGACCCACCTGGCTTAGGGACTAGAGTGACAGGAGAACTCCACTCGCTCTGACAGGGCTTAATCATCTTGTGGTCCAACAGCTAGCCAAGCTCCTTCTGGATGAGAGGAACTTTCACTGGGTTCACACGGTAAGGAGGCAGTTTAATTGGCTTTGCGTCTCCAACATCGACATCATGCATCAACACAGTGGTTCTTCCTGGAATGGCACGGAACACTTGCGGGTACTCCTGCAGTAATGCCGAAAACTCCTGCCTTTCCTCGGGAGGTAGATGAGAAAGCTTAGTCTGGAGATAATTCATGATATCAGGATTCTTCCCCAAACTATCACTCAGGCTCATGCTGCATGGGAGAACTTCACTTGCAGACTTGGGTGGAACAGCTACAGTGCAGACTGGGTTATTTTCGTCCCGCCTGTGATATAACTTTAGCATGTTGATATGACAAAGTTGCTTGTTCTTTCTACGATCTGGTGTGGCGATGACATAGTTGACATCACTGAGTTTCTTCTCCAAGAAATAAGGACCACTAAACTTGGCTTGATGAGGTTGCCCACGCACCGGTAGCAGAATCAGAACCTGATCTCCTGGCTGAAAGTGGCATAACCTGGACTTCTTATCATACCAAGTCTTCATCTTCTCCTGAGCAGCTCCTAAATTCTCTCTCGCCAGCTGTAAACCAGTGGACAGCCGTTCTTTGAACTTCATCACATACTCCAGCAGGTTGACGTCATCTTCCTCCGACAGCCAGCATTCCTTGAGTAGCTTAAGGGGTCCTCTTACTTCATGGCCAAACAGTAGTTCAAAGGGTGAGAAGCCCAGTGATTCATTTGGAGATTCTCTTGCGGCAAATACAACGAATGGAAGACCTTTATCCCAGTCTTTCTGATGTTCCAAACAGTATTTCTTGAGCATCGATTTGAGTGTTTGATGATATCTCTCCAACGCTCCTTGGGTCTGGGGATGGTAAGCTGAAGACGTGATCTGGGTGATGCCCAACTCTTTCAGAGACTGCTTGAAAACATTTGACATGAAATTACTTCCCCGGTCTGACTGTACCTCCTTGGGTAGACCAAACTTGGTGAAGAACCCCAGCATTTCCTTAACTACGTTCTTTACTGAGATATTTCTAAGTGGAATGGCTTCAGGATAATGAGTAGCCATATCAATCAGGGTCAACACATAAGAAAATCCTGAAGAAGTCTTAGAAAGAGGGCCCACAATATCCACCAACACACGGGTGAATGGCGCCTCAAAAGGAGGAATGGGAACTAGAGGTGCAACCTTTTCGGTCTGATTACACTTCCCCACAAATTGACAGGTGTGACAAGACTTACAATACCAGGAAACATCTCTGAAGATACCTGGCCAGTAGAAGTGTTTCAAAATGCGTGCCACAGTCTTCCTCACTCCAAGGTGTCCTGCCAAACTGGAATCATGAGCCACTCTAATGATATCCTGCCTACAAACACGAGGGATGACAACTTGATGTACAACCTCCCATTCACAGTCGGCTGATGCTGTTGGGGGTCTCCACTTCCTCATAAGTACTCCTGACTTTATATAATAACAAGTAGAAGCACCAGCTGACTCTTCCTCACTGCAAGCAGAGTTAGCTAGACCTTTCAACTCAGGGTCAGCAACCTGCAACTCAACCAACTCTTGACGAGACAAATTATCAACACTACGGGGTACTGCCTCATCTGGTGAGTGGTCCAAATTAGCAAGAAAAGTGTCAGCTAGGATAACATCATCATCATTATCCTCTAAGTCACCAGTAACTTTAGACTTAGCCCTAGTGACAGCACATGCAGAGAACACATCAGGGATATCACAATCCTGGGCCGCAGCCACTGGCTCACTAGACAACTGAGGAGCTGGACACACTTGACTTCCACCAATATCATTTCCAAGTAAGAAAGTTACACCTGACATTGGGAGTGTCTCAACCAACCCAACCATAATGGAACCATTAACAAAACCAGACTCTAAATTCACTCTGCACAGAGGGACAGAGAAGTAATTATTCCCTTCACCTTGTAAGATTACAGTTTCATCAGAGGAATTAACATTAGAGCCTAGAACACTGGTCAGCATAAGGGATTGACAAGCACCTGTATCACGATATATTTTAACTGATTTCCTGTCATTACTGTCCAGAGGACTGACAAAACCATCAGATAGGAAATTAGCACATGAACTCTTGAGAGTGTCACCCACGTTACTGCTCAAAAGAGGAGCTTCATCATGAGAATTTAATTTACCCCTCAAAGCAGGTTCAGTTAACTCAGTTAAAGAATTCTGGGAACTCTCAAGGGTGGACACTAGACTAATTGACTGAATATTTAAAGACTTCTTTTTGTTCACATCACGTGTCTCCTGAAACATATCTCCGTAGTATGACCAAGCTTACTACAATAAGTACATTTACTTTTCTGAAATCTAGAGGTGAAGCTGGTATTTACTTACTGAGAAACATCATCTTTATTCTCTTTCCTGTTACCTGTACTCTGAGTAGAGGCAACGTACTTACTCTCAGCTTTCCTTTTTTCTCTAGAATATGTCTTGTGAGTGAGAACATATTCATCAGCTAAGACTGCAGCATCAGACAAATTATCTATTCTTTTCTCATCAAGATATAGGCTTACATCTTTATTAATACACCTTTTGAAGTCCTCCAGCAAAATCATCTGCTTAAATTTGTCAAAATCAGAATCCACATTCTTAGAATTTAACCACTGCTCTAACAGATCTTCTTTGATTTTTGCATACTCAACATGGGATTGCTTATCTTGCTTATAAGTTGTCCTAAATTTTACTCTATAGGCTTCAGGAACAAGCTTATAGGCCTTAAGAATCAAGCTCTTAACTACATCATAATTATCAGATTGATCCTGAGGCAAAGATGCATAAGTTACTTGAGCTTTACCGGTGAGAACAGTTTGAAGGAGTACTGGCCAATACCTTTTGGGCCAATTAAAACCTGTAGCTACCCTCTCAAACAACTGAAAATACTTTGTTAAATCAGATTCATTAAAAGGAGGGACAAGTTTAACATTTTTAGCCACATCAAAATCATCAGAGCTAGATGATCCAATTCCACCTTGTTTCATGTGATACTGATGGTCTGCCTGAATCCTAGCAAGTTCAATTTGTGCCTGAGCCTGTACCTGTGCCTCCTGAATACGAGCATTTGCCTGAAATTCAGCCTCCTTAGCACGAGCCTCCTGCAGGGCTAGCTGTAACTTAGCTAATTCAATCTGCGTTTGCTCATTCGGAGGAGTTACATTAAACAAGCTTTCATTAATCATGTCAACAATTTGATCTTTAGAATGATGAGAGCGAACAGCAATTCCCAATTGTTGATCAACAAGCTTAAGTTCATTCTTTGTTCTGTTTTCTACATCACACACTGTTTGCACATTTGAGAAAAAATCTTTGGCTTCATCAAACGTAGTAATAGTAGACGTCATGAATACATCACAGTCACAAAATATCAAGCAATATTCTTATGATAATATCCTGAATATCCTGATAAGAGGTCGCCAAATTTATGTTACGGAACAGAGACTAAAATCACTACTGTCCCGCAAAGTTCCAGGTTCAAAACAAAAGATTTAGGTAAAATTACAAGTTAAAGTTTAATGCTCAAACTAACAACAAAACATTCAGGACTCATAAGGATAATGTAATGGCAAAAAACAGGTTAAATATATGGTTAACTGCAGTAGCCTCTATTAACACGAAATTAGCAAGAGTAAATTTATCTAAGTCAGCCCTGATAAATTGAGAAAACCAGATAATACTCAGTGAATGCAAGATATATTATTACAGATACAAAATATTATTACCACTGGCTGACAATATGACTTACAAAAACTTTACTAGGCCTACGAATCAACACCTTATGCTATACAGCACAAGAACACAATGTAATAACACTCATACTCAAATTACACAGCTGCTAGATGGTTGGAGACTTCCTGAGCACTCACAATAAAAACAACTGTACAGAGGAGGACAGAAATGTGAGCAAAATGAGGAGTAGATCTAAGTGGCAATTAATGCAGAGACTGAGCTCATTATATAGGGGCCGGCAGAGCTTGATACAACTTGTAAGAAGGACGCGCAAATGAAGCCAGAGGGGACAAAGAGTTGACACTCCTGCTCTGAACAACAGAAAGAACGACTTACTCTACTATAAGGGAGGAGGGGGGGAGTGAGGTAGAACACGCTCATGATCAAACATGCAGCATACTGTACGTTAGCATTACACAAAGGATGATGAAATCATAGGCTATGTAACAATATATATATATATATATATATATATATATATATATATATATATATATATATATATATATATATATATATATATATATATACACACACACACACACACACACACACAATGAACACTATGTATCAACTGTTTGCTTCAACTTTTCAGTTGACACAAGTGAAACACCTAAGGCAACAACAGACGAAGTAAACGTTTATCTTAAAAATATGAAAAGAGAGAAGGCCCCAGCAGATGTAATAGTAGCATATTTACTGTTGGATGCTTGAGTGTAAGTACAAAGCAGGCTTGCCCACTTATTTAGTCAATGTATAAAAAGAATGAAAATTCCTAAAAAATAGTGTAATGCAATTGTTATTTTACTTTACAAAAAGGCGACTCAACAGATCTTAGTAACTATTGACCCACTAACTTATTATCAGTCATTTATAAACACTTCACTAAAATCCTTACAAACAGAATAACAACAGATCTGGAAGAATACCATCCTAATGAACAGGCAGGATTCCGAAGCGGGTATTCGACTACTGATCATCTACACACAATGAATCAGCTAATTGAGAAATCTACAGAATATAATAAACCACTGTGCTAAGGTTCTGTTGATTACGAATTGGCTTTTGACTCGGTGTAGCACATACCAATCGTGAATTCTTTGTGAGAACAAGGACTAAATGAGAACATTGTAAAACTGCTCGAGAACATATATAAAGAAGGAACTGCTACAGTTAAATTACATAAAGACTAGGAAAAATTAAGGCTGAGAAGGAAGTGTGTCAGAGAGATACAACTTTACCAAATTATCTACAGCATGCCTAGAAAGTATTTCCAGAAGTTAGACTGGGAAACCAGAAGGGTAAACATAGATGGAGAAAAGCTAAACCATTTAAGATTTGCAGATGACATTGTCCCAATCTCAGAAACAGCAGAGACATTGTAAGAAATGTTAAATGACATGAACAGAGAAAGTCTCAATGTAGGGCTAAATATGAACCGGAGTAAAACTAAAGCAATGTTTAATCCACATACACCAAAGAGCTTCATCAGAAAAAAAAAAAATTCTTGAAGAAGTCGAGAAGTAAAATTACTTGGAGCAAATACTAAAAATAACGAAAGATCATGATGGCGAAATAAAAAGACGCATTACAATTTTATGGAAAGCTTTTGGCAAACACTGAGGCATTATGAAAAGTAGCTTGCCAATACATGAAAAGTACATAACGGATGTATAATTCCAGCTCTGACGTACGGCAGTGAGACCTTGAAACTGACATAATCAGGGGAAAATAAACTAATCCGTTCTCAGAGAGCAATGGAAAGGTCAATGTTGGCAATATCTTTAAGAGATAGGAAAAATCAATTTGGGTGAGAAAGTAGACTAAAGTCAAAGACATTATAAAAGTTACAAAAGAACAGAAGTGGAGGTGGGCAGGCCATGTAGCAAGAATAAGAGATAACCGATGGAGCAAATGGCTGCCTGACTGGACACCAAGAGATTGTAAACATAGCAGAAAAAAGGCCGGACACGAAGTGGAGAGATGAGATAAAGAAATTTACAGGGAATACGTGGGAAAGATTGGCTCAGGCAAGGAATTCGTGGAGGCGGTTGGGGGAGGCCTTTGTTCAGCAGTGGACTTGTAATGGTTGATGATATATATATATCTATATATCTGTATCCGTGTATCTATTTATCTATCCATCTATCTGACTGTTTTCTTTTTGTTGGGGTATTATTGTGTCTATCTGTCTATTTGTCTGTCTGTCTGTGTATCTGTAATCTTTTTATGTCTGTCTATCTTTCTTTCAGCTGGAATAAGACTGTTTAGTGCAACAGCAAAGATTACAGCCCAGTTCAGAAATGAGAGGTAGAAGTTGAAAAATACAACTTTTAGCTTTCAATATTGCCACCATCAGAGAGACAGAGAGAGAGAGAGAGAGAGAGAGAGAGAGAGAGAGAGAGAGAGAGAGAGAGAGAGAGAAAGAGAGATGATGGTGGGAATGGAAAGGAGAGAAAGGAAAGAAAGGAAAATAGAGAGGATGATTAGAGCCAGAATGCAAGAAAGGAGAGAGAGGGAGGTGATGAGGTGAGTACAAAAGAGAGAGAGAGAGAGAGAGAGAGAGAGAGAGAGAGAGAGAGAGAGAGAGAGCAGTCCCATTAAATATGTTGAATATTAAATAAAGCCAAAATGATTCCAGAGAACTATAAAAAATGAGAACAAAGAACTCGTATAACAATGTACGACAGAAGACAAATAAAAATGGTATTGCAATAAAAGAATATTTTAATTACATTCCTGTCATTACAAACGACTTTTATCTTCTACTTCCTGGAGAAACGTTATGAACTGGAGGGTATGGATATGGCCTTCATTAATTCATTCGGGAAGCCTTCACGTGGTGGCACCGATATAACCAAGCATCGGTTATTCATATATCCCTCAGCTCCCTCCCTAACCCCGAAAAGGAAGACGATTGGACTGCAGGAGAAGGGCGACTTAATCCTACAGTCCACAGAGATTGCTCTCATATATGCCCAGGGCCACAACAACGACAAAAACCCCTTCACTACCTGAGTGTGCTCTCCTAAGCTGAATAAACTCTTGTGGAAGAAGCAAAATATAGGAGAAAGGCGCCGTGCTGATTGAGGCGGTAATTGTTAATGAACTGGTATAAAAACAAAGTGATAAAATGTACACAGTATTATCTTCTTGTGTATATATTCATCCATCAGACTAATGATTATGTGTTTGTGTCTCTGTATATGCCTGTGTCAGCCTGTTTGTAAATCAACTTTTCTTTTTCTCTCTATCACTCTATCTATATTTATCTATTAATCTGTCTATTAATCCATCTATATCTATCTATTAATCTATTTATTTACCTGTCTGACTGAGGGGCCCCAGGCCACCGAAAGCCCTCCCACATCTACTTCCTGTACGCCACTGACCTGATCATTCATATCATTAATATAACAGGTAGAAGGCCATACACAGTGTTAGGGTGTTTATGTATCGCATATTTTCCCTCTAACTCTTTTCCCTCAGTGACATCTCTATATCTATCACTATCTATCAACATGGAGTGTAGGGGGTGTTTGAGGGTGCAAAAGTGGAAATATTTGGATTAACTGACCTAAATGGTGGGATGAGAGTATGGAGGGGGTATATGGGCAGCAGTGAGAATGAGAGGGCAAAAGAGACTATGTATTGTGTGCAAGAGATGGAAGGAGAATTTAAGACAGTATGGATCTGTTGGCTCAAGAATTGTGTAGGTAAGACTGAAAGTGGGAATATAAGCGCGGGCGATTATGTGAGTGTATGGGCTAACGAAAGATCGTGCATGCAGAGCGAAAAAGAGTTCCGGACAAATGTGGAAGAGTGCATGGGAAAGTTTGAGAGAAATGAATGTGTGTTTTTGGAGATATGAATGGAAATGTAGGAAATGTGGAGGTGGTTGGAGCAGATGGTGAGTGAGGTGTGCCTGGAGAAGTGGGTGAGAATGGTAGTGCTCTAGGAGACATTTGTGTGGGGAGGGGGATGGTGATAGCCAATACCCTCTTTAGGCACATAATGATCCAAAAGTATACGTGGCGAGTGATGAGAAGGGTGGGTGGTGAACTGAATGAAGAGAAGGCCATAACTGATTATGTGTGTGTGGATGATAGAATGAGAAGGTATGTAATGGATGAAAGATCATACAGATGTTGATGGAGTGGGCATTCTGACTACCATTAGGTGGTGGTGAAAATCAAGGTTCAAATGAGATGGAGGAATAGGAGGGAAGGACAGGAAGAAGTAGTCCATACAAAGAGGGTGGAAAAGTTGCGAGACATTGTTAAAAAAGGCAGAATATTAGAGAGAAGTCCAGGAGCGACTGAGTAAGTGTGATTTAGAGCAGATGGGTGAGGTGGAAAGTGTGTGCAAGATTATCACAGATGAAATCTGTGCAGCATGCGAAGTGATGTGTAAGGGGAAGAGAAGACGAAAGGGAGTGCAAGGAACAGCATGATGGAGTGAGGAGGTGAGGCAAGCAGTGGCACAAAAGAAGGAAGCATATAGTGAGTGGATGGAAGAAGAGGCATGGAGGAAGTTGAGAGATGGAAGAGAGTTATATGTAGAGAGGAAGAGAGAGGTGAAAAGATTAATAAGGGAGAGTAAGAAGAGAGTGGATGAGGACTTTGGAAGTGCAGGGAATGTAAGAACATGTTCTGGAACGAGGTAAAGAGAGTTAGACAGAGTGAAAAGGAGTTAGAAAGGGAGTAAAAGATAAAAATGGTAGATTGATAGTGGAGAAAACAGAAAAAGTATGAAGATGGAAAGAACACTTTACAGAACTGTTAAACATAGACAATGAAAGTAATGTAAGTGTAAGTGGCTGGGGAATAACTGAGAGGAGGGTGGTGAAAAGGGAGGATGAGATCAGTAGGATGGAAGTAATGGAAGCAATAAAGTCAAAATGGGCAAAGCCCCAGGAGTTAATTTAGTGTGTGGTGAAATGCTGGAGCACAGGGGAGAGATAGAATGGATATGAACGATGTGCAGATTGGCCTGGGAGGAAGGTAAAGTCCCGGAGGATTGGAAGTCAGGTATAATTATTCCCACGTACAAAGGAAATGAGGAAAAAGAAGTGTGTAGTAATACTGGTGGCATCTGTCTTCTTAACGGAATAGGAAATATATATGGTAGGATACTTATTGATAGAGCTACGGAACTAACTTAGGAATTGACTGAAGAAGAAAAGAGAGGTTTTTAGGAAGGGATAAAGTTGTACCCGTTTTGTGTCGGAGGCTTTGTCGTCTTTTTGGCCCCCCGTGCCGGCCATTTTCGACTCTTTTTTCCAGGAATAGACCTGAGAATTGGTTAAAATATGCCTAGTGATGGTAAAAGTGCTCACCTAGCACGCCCAGATTTGCGTCAGATGGCAACTTTCAGATACCGTCAGCGGCTGATGTGGATAGACGGTCCATCTTAGTTTGGAATAGGCAGATGCATGGAGTACTTGCAGTACAGAAACGCAAGCTGGTTTACATAATGTGGTCATAGTCAAAACTATGATGATGGGAAGCTGGGGTTCTGTGTTAATTTTACATTATTTCCTCTTGCTTTATATTGTATTTGTATAAGGCACTGTAACCACTAGCATAAGGCACAATACACATTCATGCAGCACGCACTCACATTCGTTACTGTAAATCACACATTTCTTACGTTATTTTACTTACATTACTTGATTTCATGTTTTACTTCTATTTGCTTACATTTACTTTTATTGTTTTCATTATATACACCATTTACGAATCACTAGCAGTTAGTTTAACGCTTGGAAGTTCTCCATCTTCAACTGGAAGTCGAAGTAAGCACAATATCCTTGGCAGCACGGCGTGACCCAGATTTTGTGTCAGTTGGCTACTTTCAGATACCGTCAGCAACTGATGTGGATGGATAGTTTTTTTTGTGTTTTTTTTAAAGGTTCGTAGCTTTATTAACTACAGGCACCACAAGGCGCCGCTGGACACAATGGTGGTGTTACAGTACAGTGCTGTACATGGCAGGTACGAATTATAATCGACAAATATGTCATTGTACATGTGTTCAATAGGCATAACGCCTCACTAGCTAACTAAGCTAATTATACAATTGGTAATAATTGATGTGAATGTTTCATATGATATTCGGCTATTAAAATAATAGCGAAATAATAATAATAATAATAATAATAATAATAATAATAATAATAATAAAAACATAGCACTAATAACTGATAATATAATAATAATAATAATAATAATAATAATAATAATAAATAATTATCACTACAGCATCATCGTCATTATAATGTACAACTACAATAATAATATTATATTGTTATTAGAGTGTTTTAGCATATCATAGTGTTGTACAGTATGTGTTGTGTGTAGGTTAGCGTGGTGGTGGGTGAAGAGCCACCTGTTCCTTCATGTAGGTAGTCCAGCCTTGAATCAGACGTAGTGCGATGCCTGAAGCAGTGGTGTTGGGTCCCTTGTGAAGGAAGGCAGTGGCGGGGCAGGTAAGGAGTAGTCTATTTTGGTGTACAGTGGGTGGATGCACTGAGTACTTGTAGTAGGGAAATGCCCACCACATCCCACTCAACCCTATACCTACCCCAAGACATACCACCTACATCATACATACCCCACCACACCCCACCCAACCCCATACCTACCTCATTACACCCCACCCAACCCTATATCTGCCCCACCAAACCCCATCCAACTGCATATGTATCTCCCACACGCCACCCCACCCAATACCTACCGCACCACACACCACCCAACCGCATTACATGGGATACACAGTATATTTCACCAAAAAAAAAGAATGTAAATGCACGTTTCCTAACCTTCCATTGCACTTCACTACATTTGTGCTAACTTAGTTGTATGACACACACTCTTCATTACGAGCAAGTGGGTCAGTTTTTCACCATCTATTCACAGAAAACATAGCCAAATTTATCAATAAATGGGATACACAGTATATTTCACACAAAAATTGTAAATGTAAATGCACATTTTCCTAACCTCACGTTGAATTTTGCTACCTTTGTGCTAGCTCAGGTGTACAACATGTACTCTTCATTACGAGCACGTGGGTCAGTTATTCAGTGTCTTTTCACAGAAAATATAGCCAAATTTATCAATACATGGGATACATAGTATATTTCACCCCCTCCCAAATCTAAATGCACATTTTCCTAATGTAAATGCAAATGTAAATGGACATTTGTGTGGTAGGTGGTGGCGCCCATCATCCACCCACTTAGTGTAGTAGTACCCTGTGTTTAGGGTAGCTCTACATCGAGTGGCAAGCCAAATGATGTCCTGTAAAACAGGAAATCATTTACAACACTGGGTGGTAACCTCCTTATAATCAACCAACAGTTGTACCCTACGTGACAGCAACTGGGTTGGCGAAGGGTTAGTACTCGTCCCCAGAAAACAGCTAACTAAAAATATGGACAAGAAGCCTCAGACCAGGACTGACCAAAAGATGATGACTAAGAACCGTACAGAGGACAAGATACAGATGGAATGTAAGGGGTGCAAATGATGAGGTGAAAGAAAAAGAGATTGTCCAGGTGCTTGAGGGTGCGAAATGATGTATGTGGATTAACTGAAACTAAATGGTGAGGTGAAAGTGTGAAAGGATGAGAGTATGGATGGGGTATATGTGCAGGAGTAGGTGAGAATGAGAAGAAAAAAGAAGGAGTGCATATTGTTGTAAGTAACAAATGGAAGGAGTACATAAGAGAGTATGGATTAGTTGGTTCAAGGATTGTGTTGGTAAGACTAAAAGTTGGACTACAAATGTGGGCGACTGTGTGCGTGTATGCGCCAACACAAGATCGTGCAAGCAGAGTGAGAGAAGATATTTAAACAAATGTGGAAGTGTGCATGGAAAAGTTGGAAAGGAATGAGAGAGTGTTTCTGATTGGTGATATGAATGGTAAAGTGGGGATTGTGAAGGTGGATGGAGTAGTTGGTGAGCGGGGTGTGCCTGCTGAGATAGATGAGAATGGCAGTGCTTTACTGGACATTTGTGCCAGGACGGGGTTGGTGATAGCCAATACCATCTTCAGGCACAAAATGATCCACAGGTATAAGTGGTGAGTGATGAGAAGGGTGGATGGTGAACTGAATGAGAGGAAGGCAATGACTGATTATATGTGTGCGAATAAAAGGATGTGAAGATGTGTAATGGGTGCAAGAGCACATAGAGGTTGGGGAAGTGGACTTTCTGACCATTACTTGGTGGTGGTCAGAATCAAAGTCCAAGTAAAATGGAGAAGTAGAAGAAAGGAAAGACGGGAGGAAGGAGTAGATGTAAGGAGAGTGGAAAGGTTACAAGAGGATGAGAAAAAGGCAGAGTATAAGAGAGAAGTGGAGGAACGATTTGGTAAATACAAATTGAAGCAGATGGGGGATGTGAAAGGTGTGTGTAAGATATTCACAGATGAAATATGTGCAGCATGTGAGGAGGTGTGTAGGGTGAAGAGAAGACTAAAGGGGGTGCAAGGAACAGCATGGTGGAATGAAGAGGTGAGACAGGCTGTGACACAAAAGATGAAAGCATATAATGAATGGATGAGAAATAGGGCTGTGGAAGAAGTTGAGAGACGGAAGAGAGAGTTATATGTAGAAAGGAAGAGAAAGGTGAAAAGATTAGTAAGAAAAAGTATGAAGAGAGTGAATGAGGAATTTGGAAGGAATTTGAGTGTTAAGTGGAGGGAATGTAAGAAAATATTCTGGAAAGAGGT
The DNA here is from genome assembly GCF_032717465.1 of Coenobita brevimanus. Taxonomy (NCBI): domain Eukaryota; kingdom Metazoa; phylum Arthropoda; class Malacostraca; order Decapoda; family Coenobitidae; genus Coenobita; species Coenobita brevimanus. Next base: position 28,068,886 of record NC_137031.1, read on the forward strand.
GAAGAGAGTCAGACAGGGTGGCAATGAAGTTAGGGGATTGAAAGTTTAAAACAGGAGATTACTAGTTGAGAAGGGAGAAAAAGTGAACAGATGGAGAGGACACTTTAATGAAATGTTAAAAAAAGAGAATGAAAGTAATGCGAGTATAAGTGGCTGGGGAATGGCTGGGAGAAGGAGGGAGGTGAGAAGAGGGGAAGAAATCAGTAGGATGGAAGTTGTGGAAGCAATGAAGAAAGTCAAAATGGGAAAAGCCCCAGGGGTTGATGGAGTGTGTGGTGAAATGGTGAAGCATGGGGGAGAGATATAGTAGAATGGATGTGGAACATGTGCAGATTGGCCTGGGAGGAAGGTAAAGTCCCAGATGACTGATAGTCAGGTATAATTATTTCCTTGTACAAAGGGAAAGGGAAAAAAGAAGTGTATGGTAATCATAGGGGCATGTGTCTTCTCAGTGTAATGGGCAAAGTATACGGTAGGATACTTATTGACAGAGTTAGGGAAATAACAGAGGAATTAGTTAGAGAAGAACAGGGAGGCTTTAGGAAGGGAAGAGGTTGTGTTGATCAGATATTAATTCTTAGATCTTTAGTGGAAAAGTGTCTAGAGAAGGGAAACAAGTTGAATGCAGCATTCATGGATTTGGAGAAAGCATATGACAGGGTGGATAGACAAGAATTGTGGAAAGTATTAAGAATATAAGAGTAGATGGGAAGTTGTTGAATGATGTGAAGAGTAGGTATGAGGGTGCTAAGGCTGCAGTGAATGTGGATAGTGAACTGAGTGAATTTTTCTTTTTGAAGGTTGGGTTGAAACAGGGATGCGTCATGTCTTCATGGTTGTTGAATCTGTATATGGATGGGGTTATAAACGAGAAAGGAGGTAGGGCAGTGGATGCTGGAGTGGCCTAATGAGAGAGGACAGTGTTTGGAAACTCCCTGTACTGTTGTTCGCTGATGATACTGTGCTGTTAAGTGAAGACGAAGGGGAGCTGCAAGGCTTGGTGGATTAGTTTGGTAATGTGTAAGAAACGGAATCTAAAGGTGAATGTAGGAAAGAGGAAAGTTATGGTCTTCAAGAGAAGTGAAGTCAGTGAATGTACACTTAGGTTAGTTGATGAGGAAATGGAAAATGTGAGTACCTTTAAGTACTTGGGTAGTGTGATGAGTAAGGATGGAAGTTTGGAGGGTGAAGTGCTTGAAAGGGTACAACAAGGAAGAAAGGTTGCTAGTTCCTTGAAGGCAGTGATAAGAAACAGGGAAGAGAGAATGGAAGTGAAAAAGTTATTACATGACAGTATTGTAATACCAACTCTGACGTATGGAAGTGAAGCTAGGACGTTGTTGAAAGGACATAAGTCAAGAATGAGAGCAGTGGAAATGAGTTATTTGAGAGGAACCTGGGGAGTCACATGGAGAGAGAGACTGACAAATGAGGATGTGAAGGAGTGTTGTGGTGTGGATGTGGATGTGACAGGAAACATTAAGAGAAACACACTGAGGTGGTTTGGCCACATGGAGCGGATGGAGATTGAGAGACTGACGACGAGAGTGTATGTGAGTGAAGTGGAGGGGGGAGAGAGGGAGGGGAAGGCCAAGGATGGGATGGAGGGATGGAGTGGAGAGGTATATGAGAGAGGGCGGTGTGAATTGGGAGCAGGGCAGTGTCATGACGGGGGACAGGGTGACGTGGAAGCGATTTGTTTGTGGCCACCTCGTATAAGGGATTAAGGCTTCTGGCAATAGACAGATAGATAGATGTCTTCCTAACCTTGCGTTGCATTTCGCTACCTTTGTTCTAGGTCAAGTGTATGACACACACTTCTCATTACGAACACGTGGGTCAGTTTTTCACTGTCTTTTCACATAAAACATTACCTAATCTATCACTTTTTATGAGATACACAGTGTATTTCACCACAAGAAAATGTAAATGCACTTGTTCCTAACCTCGGGTTGCATTTTGCTACCTTTGTGCTAGCTCAGGTGTACGAGACGTTATCTTTCTTACGAGCACATGGGTCGGTCTTTCATGTTATTTTCACATAATACATAGCCTCATCTATCAATATATGGGACACACAGAATATTTCGCCAATAAAATGTAAATGCACGTCTTCTGTAGGTCAATTACGTGGCCCCTACCTGGGCCGTAAGGTGTAGCAGACGATGATTTCCAGACGATCATGTGGTTCATTTTCACTTTCTTTTCACATAAACACATAACTAAATATATCACTGTATGGGATACAAAGTATATCACACCCTCTACAATTATGTATCTCAGGTTACATTAAGCTACCTTTGTGCTAGCTCAGGCGTACGAGACGTTCTCTTTCTTACGAGCACATGGGTCAGTCTTTCACATGATATTCTCATAATATACAGCCTAACTATCAATATATGAGATACACAGCATATTTCAAATATAAATGCACGTGTTCCTAACCTCGCATTGCATGTCGCTACCTTTGTGCTAACTCAGATTTACGAAATGCACTCTTTCCTACGAACAACTGGGTCAGTCTTTTACTGTCTTTCACATAAAACATAACCAAATCTATCACTATATGAGATACACGTATATTACACCACAATAAGTACAAGGACGTGGCCCTTACCTGTGTGCTAAGGTGTAGCAGATGATGTTTCCCATACCTGAAGACGTTGCAGAATTTAAGATTTTGTTTTACAATACACATAATCAAATCCATCATGTTATGAGGCATATACTATATTTCACAACAACAGTACATGAACCTGCTCTTTATGTAACATCTGCGATATGTAAGGCATCGCAAACGATATTTTCTGACGAGCACGTGGTGCAGTGTTTATGTTCATCCACACAAGCATATGAGAAACATATCACCATAACACTCATGCTTTATTACACAGAGAAAGCATACAGAATAAATATAACAATATGAAAAAAACAAATATCCCTATAAACCTCCTCTATTTTATCTCCTCCTGACAACTGCATGCCGTGGCTGTAAGGCATATGTGACTCCTGCCCTAGCCAATATTTCATCACGTACACTTGTTGCACTATACTCCTTTCTATTGCACAATAACACTATCCACCATATATCAGTATAAAACAAGGATTTCATCAACACCTTGGCAAATTTTCCATTCCAGACATTGCACACTATATTCGCCTGATTCACTGTCACTGTTGATCAATGTTGAATACTTACATTGGGTGCAGGGTAGAGGGAGTGTAGTTGGGAGATGCCGAAAAACAGGGTAGGCCTAGCACACTCTTTGTTGGGCTAGTAACAGCCAGGAATGATTCACAAACACCTAATTCCCTATTGTAAACACCAAATCTAATCACAGTAGTGCCCAAAAAGTAAACACAAGCCCTTGGGTATAGTGGAATATGACGCGCACTCAGGACGGAGGTAGAGTATGATTTTAATTCCCCACCACACGCTACCTTCTCCCTCGACAGCTGCTGTGGAACTAATCAACCAGTCCGGGCTGCTGCACGTCTCGGGCCCCAAGGTTGCCAAGTCATTAATTTAATGAGAAGCATGGGAACTATGATGCCTCCAAAAATAATGCCAATCGGCCAAAAACTTTTTCTCTGATGAAGGTTTTTATGCTTAAATGACAACAAACGCGTCATCGAGTATAGTTGCAGCCACGCCCATATGACGACAAACGTGTCATCGTGGGTGGAGGGGTTAAACTGCATGCAGAGCAATGAAAAGGTTAGTGCTATGTTTTTGAGATATTATACAATATGTCTTCAAGAAGAACTGTCTGTTTTCAGAGAATATAGGAATGTCATATACAGAGTCATACAGACACAGACCTGACGTCATAGGTGCCTGTAAGCTAGCTGATTAGGAGAAATGCAGCTGAAAATATTGACAGAGATTGTTGGTTGAGAGCATAGCAACTCTAAACACCTACCAAATGATTTGGCAATAACCAATTTACATTTGTATATCATTACATTTATTTTCTTTCATGCTCCCATTTTCTCTCTCTTATTATCCTGGATATCACAGCCTCTGCGCAAGCCGGGGGCAGTGAAACTACCTCTCACATTCTCTTTACCTTGGATGACTCTACATTGAGTGACACACGAAAGGTTTACTTGTTCACAAAGAAAATGCTTATGACATTGCATGTACTGCTCACATAATGTCTCTTAGGGATTAGGGACATTGGCCATCCTTGCCTTAAATGTTGGGACTAAATATCCTAGCTTCGGGTTCCCATGTTCCTGATGGGGGGAAAAAGCACTGGATAACAGACAGATAGCATCTAGGATATTAAGGTATCCATGACCAGACATTAATCTGGTAAAATAAGAAGTGGCTGTGAATCCTTTCATGTGACACCTTGATGTAAATCGTAAAGAGAATGACACACAGCAGATGTGCTTAATATGTTGCATATTGGTGGTCTGGGCATACACAGATTTTTTTGTTTTGAAGTTTTTTTTTTTTATATAATAATGAGTAACTGGATGAGTTGCTCCATCGATGCATTCAGCATCTGATAATTTATTGCCCCTCCAAAGCCATAGCGGTATAGGTCTAAGCTACTCACTCCAGGCATAAGAAGATAGAGTGATCAGCCACTAGCCATGATGGGAGAGCCTGTTTGCTTAAGTAACTAATTTCTCTGGGTTCCACAACATACTAAGCGATGGACACGTGGCTCATGCGGTAAAAATGAGGCACATTCCTGTGAGATGGTCATGGTTTATTGCATGAATCATACAGAAGGTTTCTTTCTCTAAGGTACACATGAAATTATGATTATCAACCTTACAAGGAATGTCAGCCTCAATGAAGGTGTTTGGCTGTGTAGTCTTTGTTATGTACACTACCACCACCCAGTACTCAGAACTTTGGAGCAAAATAGTTCAGCAGCCGTATTTATAAAAATTCCGAACCAATTTCTGCATGCAGAGGCATCTCTAAAAGCAAATATGTCCTTCAGTCACTTGCTAAGCATTTTCGGAAATAATCTACTCCATAACTTTAAAAGAGCCCTATGTTAGGGCCGTGTGCTCCAGCATAAGTTTAGTGCTGTTGTACTTGTTTGATAGGCAAGTCTCCATATGTCTACTATGGTCATAGGGTGTTTAGGTTTTTCCAGCTCATTCACTTTCATACTAATGCTAATATAATTATGAAGTGTTTGGTAGCTTTATTAGTGATGGTAAATGTTTATTCTAAACAAGGAAAATATTTTACAAGCTTGTGATCGTTTACAAATACGGCCAGAGATCTATAAAGCACATCAAGTACTGCAAGTATGCAGTGGATTGTCTGAGAAACAACTGTCAAGCATGTGATTATATAAACAGTAGTTTAACAGTCATAAGTGCAAAACAGAAAAATTATTAGAAACTGAACAATGTGAAGTGAACTTAACCTAGTAGCAGGAGGAATAATAATCAGTTAAAGCTTTGTGTGGAACAATCTTGGTCTTCTGTCCAATAAATGAAAGCATCTTCCATACTAATGTGGGCGCTCAGGGTGGCCTTTCAAACTGAAATAAAAACAAATAAAAATTATGGTTTGTAAACTACAGCAGGAATATAGTATGACAGAAAATACTACATATCAAGAAAATCCAGTCCCAGAAAATCCCTTGCGTGGTGATGAAGTCTGAGTCATCGCCGTTTAAAGATAGATAATCGGTGACACATGCATCAAGTTACTGCATGTGCAAAATACTCTTTTTTACTAAATTTTCCTGTAGAACTTCCTGGCTTGTGGACATACATAAATTCGGCAGCCTCTCCAAACCAATGACAAAGCACTTGCTCTTCACTCAGACGTGTTCCTAAGTCCACTTAAATAGGAGGTGGCTCATGGTCTTATGAGCAGAATGTCCCAGTCCGAGTCATGAACCTGCCGAAATTGCAGCACTGAACCACGAGAGATGATAGGGAGTTTCGATTATTTAAAGTAAAAGTGTCTTTTCATCTACGCATAAATACGAATCTGCCAGACTGTTTTAGCCAGGCATTGGGCCCTATACTCCAGATAGGTAATTTGGTACTGGTGGACTCATTTGTCATATCGTAGTTTAAACATAATTATTATCTTCCTAACTCAACTTACTTTTATTTTCTTTGGCTTGAAAGATCCTGAGAATGACTATTTGCTTTTTAATTAATTTGTTTTTCTATTTTATTAATCTAGTTATTTGGTGATGGCGGGCAATACACATTCTTGGGCGAATGCTTTGGCTTTTATGATTTACATCTGATCTACCCTCCTTCTAACTTTTCTCATACCACTGTCATTCAACACTCCCTTCTGTTTCAATTGTTTGTGTATGTGTGTGTGTGTGTGTGTGTGTGTGTGTGTGTGTGTGTGTGTGTGTGTGTGTGTGTGTGTGTGTGTGTGTGTGTGTGTGTGTGTGTATGTGTGTGTGTGTGTGTGTGTGTGTGTTCTTACCTAATTCTTACCTAATTGTATCTTTACAGGAATGAGTCAAGCTCGTACTGTCCCGTGTCTTAAACCATATTTATCGTACATATCCTTAAATTTGTGAATTGTTTTGGCACACACTATTTCATTCGGTAGTGCATTCCATTGATCAATTGCTATGTTTGGGAAACTGAATTTCCTTACGTCTTTATCACCTCTCTTCTTATGCAATTTTTTGCAGTGTCCTCTTGCTGATGCTTCTCCATATGTTAAGTAATCATTTATGTCTATTTTTCTCCTTTCCTGTGTGTGTGTGTGTGTGTGTGTGTGTGTGTGTGTGTGTGTGTGTGTGTGTGTGTGTGTTTGTATATAATTTTAAATGATGTCAATATTCCCATATCCACTAAAATTGATATCCCAGGTGTTACTCTAAACCCCAACCTAAGGTGGACAGCTTATGTTAAATCCCTTGCTAAAAATGCTTCCCAAAAATTGGGACTTATGTACAAAGTTCGTGAGTTCTTCACTGACGAGCAAATGCCCACAATATACAAAAGTCATGTGCGTTCTCAGATCGAATACTGCTCACCACTGTGGAGTGGATGTGGAATGGTTGCAATAAGGCAATCAATCAATCAATCATTTCCTGTGGCACCCTCGGGGATGCATAGGGCCTCGATGAACTCACACCACCACATCCTATCTTGTGCTAACTCCTCAAGATCTCCCCAACACTCATCTCCAGCTTCCCGTCTCATTGTCCTTACCCACGTCTCTTTTGGCCTTCCTCTACCTCTCCTACCAAGTGCCACCCACCCTGGTGTACCTCGTACTATTCCCTGTCTCCTATACACATGTCCTAGCCACTTCCATCGTGAGAATCTAACATATTCATCGATCGGCTGCACTCCCGTTATTTCTCTAATTCTACTATTTGGTATCCTTTCCTACCACTTAACTCCTAATATTCTTCTAAGTGCTTTATTTTCAAACACCAAGAATTTATTTTCCATAGTCACTGTAAGGCAGTTGAACAAAATTGAAAATAAAGCCATTGCATTAATCAATAATCCTGCCATCACGCAAGACCTTCCTCCATTATCAGAACTTAGAGATGTTGCTTCTTTAGCATTATTTTATAGATATTTTTACCGTAAGTGTTCAGACGAACTGGCTTCAATTGTTCCTCCCCTTCACATTTTCTTCCGAAATAGTCAAGCAGCTGGGAGCGCCCATGAACTCACACTCTCTCCCCCGCAATGCAGAACCTCTGCTTATCAAAATTCATTTATCCCCAGAACTACTACTCTCTGGAATTCACTTCCTGGGAGTTGATTCCCACAAACATTTAATCCACTTCAATTTAAATCCAGTTGTTATAAATATTTTATGAATGGAGAATGCCTTTAGGCACATGGACTTATTTTTTTATCCCTTTGTTTTTTCCTTCCTCCATTCATTATCTATCTATCTATCTATCTATATCTATCTATCTATCTATCTATATCTATCTATCTATATATCTATATCTATCTATCTATATATCTATATCTATCTATATCTACATCGACATCTATCTACATCTATATCTATCTATATCTATATCTATCTATCTATATCTAACTTTCTATCTATATATCTATCTATATCTATCTATCTATTTATCTATCGATCTATTTATCTATATCTATCTGTATCTATCTGTATCTATCTATCTATCTATCTATCTATCTATCTATCTATCTATCTATCTATCTATATATATATATATCTACATCTATTCCTTAATCTCTCTTTCTCTCTCTCTCTCTCTCTCTCTCTCTCTCTCTCTCTCCACACAGTCTACTGTATATTGCCCTCCTCCTAACCTATAGTACCAATATCAACTCCAGTTCCAGTTTCACTGTCTGTGCCTCGTATCACTCCTGCTTTCCTCCTAACATGAGCCATATCATTGTCAGTTACCAATCACTTCTGTCATCATCTGTGTCTTGTATCTGTCCTACTTCCTTCTAATCCCAATGTGACTTTTCCTCTTTTCACTATGAGGTCTTATTCTCCTTTGTTTTGGTGGTGCTTCTAAGTAAAAACTTAGAAATGGAGTAACAGTATTTCTCATCACTGTTGTTGTTTTGGCCCCAGGCTTATCTGGACGTGAACCTCATGAAATGCATGTTGAAACCGCTTTTGTCCTTCACTCCACCATCCTTCTTTTTTACAGACAAGGAGGGAGCTGAGGGACGCTTATCATACCCGGCCAACAAAGATTAGAGCCGCCAAGACATATTTGTGACACCACGTGAAGGCCTATTGCTCCAGAGACACTTTTCATACTTTTTGACATCAATGAGACTCACGTTACTCACTTGAGAAACTCAGTGAGGTTCATTATACGTCCCGCATCCCCTTCGTCCAGTGACTGCAGTGCGGCCATCTCCATGTCAGTCAGTGCGAACCCCCACACCTGATAAATAAGTTCGGAGACACACGGTTAGTCCTCGTTTAAAATCGCATCTACTTGCAGTCGCCCCTCTATATTTATGGAATCACCACTGGCTTGTCGAGTTATATGCTTTGTATTGAATCATCCCAAAATACACATATATCAGCTTTGGTGCATTATCAAAGGTTTTTAAGTAATTCCATAGTTAAACAAAGCTGCCTGGACCGTTCTGGAGGGCGTCGTTCATTTTCGGATTTTCACCATTCATGGGCATCTTAAAAATGCATCGCCAGCGATTATTTGAGTTGACTCTACCAGTCTTGTTGTTATGCTGTTGATAAACTACCATCTATTTACCACTTAATGCAGTCATGGCCGTGGTAGATGTGAGTTCTGAAGGTCTGATAAAGGTTATGCTGTGAACATTTTTGCTCTTTACCCTTTCCGTTAGATGATATGCTTTTAGAGTTTTGTTCAAAAGTGTCACCTAAACTGAACAGTATCTGAAAAATACTTAAATGACTGACAAAAATGTTCCAAGTCTTTTGATTCTAAAATCTTTATATACTGAGCATGAAATGCAATGTCTTGTACATAACACGGTAACTAATTAATGTGCCTTATTTTCAGCTGATCTGTAACTTTGACAAATAAAGTATTTCAGGCTTCAATTTGGTATTGCCTTTATGCATCGTTATTACTGTACTTCTATGTATTGATGTGTTAATTTATTAATTATACTAGTTTTATGTAAAGCTGGCCCAGATTTTCGTCTTTCGCAGTTATATCACGAAAAATGCACTGCCGTGGCTCTACATTCTTGTCTCAGAAATTTCTCGTGACTTACTTAATATTCTACTGCTAATATATTGCTACATCTCAGCGGCCAAGCTAGCACAAAAAAGCACGGTGGTCCAACGACGTACCGTTCATTGAGAAAGTGAAACAAAATTCCATGTATTTGATCCCTTCACTACAAGGGTGTCATTAAATTTGTAGTCATGATATCCCGATTTTTTTTTTTTTTTCAGCCTAGGATTGGCTGGAGTTGCCTTAGTATTGTCAGTAGCAGAGATCCTTCCAAAGATATTTAAAAATTCTTTTGGTGACAGCTTAGTTATGATGAAAAGATATTGTCCTTAACAGAGGAAATGATGTGCTACAAAACTGCACGTCAGAATAAATATAGCCATAATTTTCCCCGACACTGTACTCCTTGCCAGCCAGAATGTCCGTAGATTCACACCTGATATTCACCTCTAACTGCGTACGGCAATTTCCTGTTTACTGATTAATCTATGATATGCACCACGGTATGCTTACAGTTATTCATAAATTTTACTTTTTAAGTGGATGGTGACTAAGAAAGTGCTGCTCTACTGACAAGTGGGCTGGAGCAGAGTATGGCAGAGTTCCTTACTGAGTGATATAAAACAGCTTGGGTGTGGTCAGATTATCATGAAAAGATATCATTCTACTGAAGAAAATACTCAGTGATATGCCACAGAATTGCATACATCAATATTGGTTTTGATTCGAGTCGGGTTTGCAGACTTGGGAATGACGATGACGTTGAGCTGCAGCAGGTAGCGGATGAGCACCTGTGCCGGTGACACCTTATGGCCCTCAGCAATCAGCCCCACCACAGGGTCCTCCAGCGGTTGCTTCCTGTTGGCGGTCCCCGAGGGTCTGTCCAGAAAGTAAGGTTTGTAAAAGAAGTGTATTTATCTATTATCTGCTTTTATTTATTTATTTATTATTATTTTTTGTCTCATCAGGTGTGAAGCAGCCCGGGGCTAATATAATCTGTCCTGGCATTTAAGGCTAGGGAGACCAGACCCCTACCCCCTACATAGCATTATATGGGCAGTAAATCCCAACACTCCCTCGTTTGTAAAATCTTATGAGCCGTATTCAGCTGAAGCGTCATAATCTACCGTACATTTCGGGGCAAAGTGACAAACCTGCTGCCATCGATATTACTGGGTGAGCGAAAAAACTCCAGTAACAACTTAGAGATCAAATCTTTTCAAGGCTCTCATGGAGAATCCTTGTCTTAGTTTGCCTTTCTTTCATGTTCCCTTTTTTTCCCTCACAAGTCCACAATATCCTACAAAAAAATTCCCTATTTGTGCAGCGTTGCCAACTACAAATAGCGTTGCCTGAGGCACTCAGGACAAAAAGCAGGATGTTCTCGTTATAAAGCACATCTCTGACCCTGTTGTCATTAAGTCTACAGTATTCTTCAGAAAATGGGCTCTTAACCCCTGCACTACTAAGACTTCTAATCCATTCATGCTTCCACCAGACAATTTACTTAGCTCAAGACAGGTTCTTTATACTGAAGGGAAGTATCACATTAAATTGCCTATTCCTTGCCAGCACGTTCTCCCAAGCTCTCTTAAAATCGAGTAGAGGTAGCGTGAGTAAAACCTACACCTCCCATCATACTGAAGTTCCAAAGTTATTTTGCTGTTTATAAGGTGCTCTGCCTGTCACTCTGCAGAGAGAGTACAGTTGTTGTTGTTGTTGACTCACGCTCATCTGAACATAAACTTGATGGCCTGTGTGGACAGCAAGCTCAAGCTGCCCTTCTCATACAATCACAGGATAGGTAAGGAGCTGAGGCACATTTGTATAACCGGACCAGTTATTTCTGTGCCACTACGTGAAGGCGTCACTCTTCATCACCGAAACTGCAGTAAATCCTTCTTGTTATTCTAATTCTTATGCTAATATAATTTTAAGAACTCATTTAGTTCGATGGCATAAGTTTTCCTTTCATTCATGCAGAGAGCTATAGAATTTATGCAGCATAGGAAAAAGGTCTTGTACTGAAGAGATTATCCATCCTGTTTGAAAAATCTCTCTTACATTATACACAGAGTAATCTTCAGAAGGTATCCGGAATAAAATAAAAACTATTCCCGTGGAAAGTGGTTAAGGTTAAAGTATATGGCACTAGAATTTTCTTTACTGATAATCTACTGCTTGTTTTTGCGACTGATAGACCGTTCGGACGGGAATGCATTGTGGTCTACGCGCTCTGGTTCGAGTCCAAGAGATGACCAGAGGTTCTTCTATTATGTAAACGTTACCATGGGCGTAGGTTGGTCTCCTACCCTTAAATGATCTGGATTTAAGGGAACATAGCCTCGGATCCCTAAGCTGTGATGGGGCAACATGGGATTTAACAATTACTGTTTTATTATTTCTTTCTTTTTAGTATGGGCACAAATTCCACCTGTAATTTGCCGGAGAATACCAAGAGTCAGGCTCCTATGACTCATGTGAACGATATCTACCACTGTGTCAACACCCAGGTTCTTATGACTCGCTCTCAGGTAAATAAAATGGTTGGCGTTAGCTGGACTAAAATACTATAGGCTTCCCATCACATAAGAGGGTTAAAATTAAGGCTGATGTGTAACGGGTAAAATAAATAGCTTGATACGGTGTTTTAATAATCCCAAGCCAAAGAGGATAAGAGAAAAAACGTGGAGTGGTTATGAGCAGCTCACAGACCGATACGCTCCGTCCCAAGCAATCAATCAATCAATCATTTCCTATGGCACCCTCGGGGATGCATAGGGCCTCGATGAACTCACACCACCACATCCTATCTTGTGCTAACTCCTCAAGATCTCCCCAACACTCATCTCCAGCTTCCCGTCTCATTGTCCTCACCCACGTCTCTTTTGGCCTTCCTCTACCTCTCCTACCAAGTGCCACCCACCCTGGTGTACCTCGTACTATTCCCTGTCTCCTATACACATGTCCTAGCCACTTCCATCGTGAGAATCTAACATATTCATCGATCGGCTGCACTCCCGTTATTTCTCTAATTCTACTATTTGGTATCCTTTCCCACCATTTAACTCCTAATATTCTTCTAAGTGCCTTATTTTCAAACACCAAGAATTTATTTTCCATAGTCACTGTGCTGTACCAAGACTCGTGTCCATAAATTAAGATACTCCTAACCATTACCTTATAAAGTTTGATTTTTGTATGCACAGAGAAATTGTTATTATTCCAAATATTTTTAAGCATTCCCATTGCCTGATTAGCCTTCTTTAACCTTTCCTCGAATTCAAAGTTCAAAGAACCATCCTTGGCTAAATAAGTACCTAAATATTTAAACCTATCAATTTGCTTTACAACCATACCTCCAATTACACATTCCTGCGCATTTTCCATATTCATATTGATTATTTCAGTTTTTCCACAATTAATAACCAAACCCACCTTGCGACCTTCACTCACCAAACAGTCCAACACTCTCTGCATCTCTTCTGGGCCATCACAAATCAAAACTATATCATCTGCATAATCTAAATCCAAAAGTTTCCTGTTCTCTCCCCAAAGTATACCTGCACCGGTTTCTGTTCCAACGCGTTTCATAATGTAATCAATGACCAATATAAATAGTAAAGGCGATAGAACACCACCTTGAATTACTCCGGACTTGACTTCAAACGAATCACTCAGACAACCATCAACCATCACTTTACAAAATGTGTCCTCATGCATGTTCATAATGACCCTCACAAACTCCTCTGGTATTCCATAATGTCTCATGATCTTCCCCATAGTCTCTCTCGAAACACTATCAAAAGCCTTTTCAAAATCAACAAAACAAAGACTTAACGGTACTCTCATTTCATTAACTTGCTGCATCAAATGCCTAACTATAAAGATCTGATCATTGCAACCACGTCCCTTTCTAAAACCAGCCTGTTCATCCCTCAGAATACCCTCAACCACCGGCTCCAACCTATTTAACAACACTCTACTGAAAACTTTCAAAGCTATCGGTGACAAAGAGATTCCCCTCCAATTACCACATTCACTCAGGTCTCCCTTCTTCGGAACTTTAACAATTACACCATTCTTCCAAACTGACGGTAGTAACCCCGTCACCCATATCTTATTGAATAGCTTGGTCAAGATCATTATTAATCTATCCCCCTCCACTTTAAACATTTCCGGAAATAAACCATCCTCCCCTGGTGCCTTATTATTCTTTAACTGTTTTACTGCTTTCTCCACTTCTGCAAGCCTCAACTCTCCTGTTTCTATATTTAAATCTTCCTGAGCAGACGGTATATCCTCTTCTGGTGGTATTGGTCTATTAAGAACTGTCTCAAAATGCTCTTTCCATCTGTTTTTTAATATCTCCATCTTTGGTCAATAAATTTCCTTCCCTGTCTCTAACTGGTATTTCCTTGCGTTTACCTGCATTACCACTCAGTTCTCTAATCGATTCATATGCTATTCTTTGACTCTGTCCATTATTTTTGTTTATTAAGATTTCAGTCTCTGCAACCTTTTCATCCACACATCTTCTTTTATCTCTCCTAGCTAACCTTCTTACTTCTGAATTCAAACTCCAGTACGCAGCTCTTGCTAATTCAATCTCTCGTTCATCAACGCATTGCATCTCACTCCTCAATTTAGCCTCACCTCTCTTTTTTATCATATCCCACGTTTCCTCCGATATCCATTCCCAAGCAGTCATCATGATAACACTCGAGGCCCTTATCACGTGCTTTCCTTATCTTTGGAGTTTTTCCCACTTTCCTTTGAGTCATTGTCACGCATGGTTTTCTGGGAAGCACGGCCACTTCAGATTGAGTTCCCTCTTTTAATATGTTTCTGAGTCCGCTTCTCTCGATGATTCCTAATGGCAAGATAGATAATAATGATTAGGTCAGACGCTGACGAGATTATTACCCATGGAATTTTAACATTATAGCCCATGTCCGTTCCTTAGGCAATTAACACAGAATTTATTTACTTATTCATTCATATATATGGAGGGAGGGGTATTAGTCAATCTCTGCTCTCATCATTCATGGCAAACTGAACCATGTAACAGCTAGCACTTCGTAGCACGTGTTCTTTTGCAATTCATTATGATTATTGCACATAATTTATATTTTCCTCTTTTATTACTTAGATCTGTTTAATAACTATAGAGCTTGCACTAATAATGTGGAATATGATATCAAGGTGCAATATACTGTATAACTAAATCGCCTAGAAAGAAATATTACGAAATTTGTACCAGAGAAAATACGGATGAGCCTTGTTTGGAGGGATGTATTGTTCCAGACTGGCCACGAAGGCTGCGTCTTAGGCTTTGCTCACCTGTTACGCCACGCACTAGACCACTAAGGACGTCAAAAGATAACGTTAATTCCAATGTTGTTAACTGTGAATATTTTCCTCCTTGAATGATCTACGAATAGTGTCTCATGAGAGGTATTGGTGGTCGACTGGTTTGGGATGCTGCCTTTGTCAGAAGTGACGGGAGGTCGAACATTGGCTAAATTAGGGCTTAGTTTGATTACCTGAATTTAATTATAACGGATTTTCTTTTACTTCCACCAAACCTACTTCCACCATACCAACCCAAATGCCATTAAATACTCCTCCGCATATACCAAATTACCGGTAATGCATGAGATAGCGCTAGCACGTATTCAGTATGGACGGTGGGTGTTAATACTGAAGCGATTACAATTGAGAATATGTGCATGTAGAACTGGTGGGCCTCAGGGAAAGGGTTGTTAAGCTTATGACCAAAGTCGGACACGATGAGAAAATATTCGCCGATCAAAGACACTTGCCTCGTGAGGGCGCTAGATTACAACATACAGTATAAAATGGCTTTGTTTTTGACACACACTGAATGATAAGATATTCCACCATTTTTCAATTCTTCAGTACTGTGACTATTTTATCACTGTTACTTTAAGTAATTGCATTCAGGTTTAAAAAGGCCTCAGGTAGTGAAAGGGTTAGAACCAATCTTTCCTTTGGTTTCAAACGATTATCATCCTACTGAGAAGCAAATCTCTGCAATTATTATCAAGCAGTCAAAACACACACACACACACACACACACACACACACACACACACACACACACACCGCTCGCTGGTGCAGTGGTAACGTTCTCGCTTGCCAACTGGTGGACGGGAGTTCGCGCCTCGCTCAGGTTGCGAAAAAGTTTCACTGACGAAGTGGGTGATTACTGTCCCCCTTGAGCAAGGGGACGGGTGTGTGAAGGTCACAGCCTTGCCCTTAGATCGGACTATATGAGCTCTCAACTCCCTCCCGTGAGGGTAAAAGCTGACGATCACGACCATCAAGTGATCCTGACCGACCCGACCCGGTGAATTACACACACACACACACACACACACACACACACACACACACACACACACACACACACACACACACACACACTACAATGTCGTATGTTGTGTCACCAGTGCTTGTCGTTGCTGCTGTTTCGGCTGTTCTTTGTGACCGTACCATTTAAATGGCTTAGGCAGTGCATGGGGACATGTACAGAGAAAGAAATAAGTACCTTCCCAAAGTGTGACGAATACATAGCGGAAAAGTTGAACCATCTGAAAAAAGCACTAGTAGACACAGAGTTTTCATAGTATTTCGCCAATTGTTAATTTCCTTCAGACGGAACTGGGAAGATGGTTCTTTGACTACAGTTGTGGACATAAGTACCGATTTACTTCTTCATAATAAATAACTACACACCACTCAAAGACAGCATACCTCCGCCAATACCTAGAGCAAACAACCCACATCACAGCCAAAAATTAATAGGCTCTTTGTTGGCCCATGATTCACATACCCACAAAATTTCACTGAAATCTATCTGTAACTCTTTTGTTCACAGAGGCAACGAGGTACTGAACATTATTTCCTGAAACCCCGAAGTACGACCCTCGGAGCCAGAAAAACTTCTTGAGATATTCAGTCATGTAATATATTTTCCCACACGTACAGAAATACGAGATGGCAGAGGGAGTTTCATGGACCGTTAGTGGGCCTCGTCAAAGTTGCTGAAGTCTATAGACAAGGAACAGAACTCTGAGGGACATAAGATGAGGCTTCATTAAAGTAGTTAATGTCTACGAGAATGAAGTATCTTGTGTTCGATAATGTTAGTGAGTGACAGAAGGACAGGGTGACAGTTCTGTCAGGACGCTAAAATATCTTAACACACTACATAATAGCTAGTGACATGTATGCTGTTAATATGTAATACAGAGATTTGAGAAAAGTCGTGCCTAAATTCGAGTGAGCTGGAGGAAAGAACAGTGGAGATCCTAGCTAGAGAATATCCACTGCTGTTTCTCGAATTTAGGCACGACTTTCCTCAAACATATTAACAG
>NC_137031.1:28088450-28098450 GCF_032717465.1 Coenobita brevimanus
GTGAGTGGATGGTGAGCGCTCCAACCTACCAACATAAGAACAACAACAACAATAATAAATAATAATAATAATAATAATGAGTAATAATAATAATAACAATAATAATAATAATAATAATAAGAGTAATAATAGTATAATAATAATAATAATAATAATAATAATAATAATAAATAATAATAATAATAATAATAATAATAAATAATAATAATAATAATGAGCAATAATAACAACAAATAAATGGAAGAGTAACATGTACATTTCCAAACTCTAATGTCTCTCCAGTTGTTATTGGAGCACTTATGGTACTCTTCAAATTTTTAAACATAAGGTGCTAAACAGTGGCAGGAAAAACATAAGGGCCGTTATAGCATAAATAATGTTCATCTTGAGAGAGTAAACCATGAAAAAGACTTTGAAGTTATAATAATATGTGATCTGAAAGCAAGACAACAGTGTCCAGAGGCTGTTAAAAACGCCAATAAACTGACTGGATTCAGAGGTAGAGCATCCACGTAAATCAGAAAATATCATCCTCACCTTGTATAATTAATTAGTACACCTACACGTAAAGTATTGCGTCCAGTTCTGGTCACAATATTAATAAAAACTGATAAGGAAAACCCTGAAAGAGTACACTAAAGAGTTACAAAAATGATACCATGATTGAAAAATAAACCATATGAGGAACGATTGGAAGAGATGAATCTGTTTACCTAAGCCCGACTACGAGGGGATTTAATTCAAGTACACAAAATCTTCACGGGACATGATAATATGACTGTTGAAAAGTGCATCACGGTAGAGCGGTCGAAATTGACGAATTATACTTATTGGCGATGAACATAAAATCGTTGGCAAGCGTTTTTACCACACGAAGCTGAACACATTTTCAATAGAATTATAAATATAGCGAAGAAGTTGCCTCCTTATGTTGTTAACTGTGATTCAGTACTAACATTTAAAAACCGCATAGATACGCATGTGACTTCTAATCCCCAGCTTAGCATGTTCACTTCTGATTCATACATTAATGAATTATTATGTCATGCAGTTCAAACTATGGAGGACGTAGCATTAAATGTAGAACAACATCTTCCTTAAGTTGACTAGATATGTTTCCCTTGCAGGTTAAACAGCATCGAATATGATATCGTTTCATCCTTACCCAAGAATATTCTATGACAGTTTTTGGATGCTGCATGGTATTCCTTCTGACTAGTTCATGTCAGTCTCTGCTGGTGGGTTTGGTGGGCTGAGCTTTCCTGCTTTGCTATCATTGTCTTTGACAAAGAAAAGTTACGTCAGTAATAACCTATCCCGTTATAAACAGCTCCCAAAGAACCAATAGGTCTGTTGCAGTTTGCTTTCTTTTGTACTCTGGCATAATATTCTAAAAACTATGTTGAGCACCCTAAGTCGCACAACTTGGTCTTTGAAGACATTGTTAACTGCTGTTATTTATCGTCATGAAGTGGATCAGTACTTATGTCCTCAACCGCATCATCATCAACAATACAGTCGTAACTCCCACCTAAGATACTGACTACTGATTGCATTTAATGATCTTGGCAGCGTAAGATCAAAGGACATTCCTAACGTATCGCAAGGATGACAATTATGATAGGGATAAACATATATATATACCACACATATGAGGTAGGTTGTAATTATTACGACGATAAAATTCATCCCCATCATCATCATCCAGATCATAATTCCCACTTTAAGGTCGAAGTATCTGTATAAATTATCATCAACTGATTTCTCATATAAAACAAGGATACCTGTAAATCATCACTACCATCGCAAATCCTAAACCCCGTAAGAGATGGGATCATGTCTAAAAAAAAAAAAAAAAAAAAAAAAAAAAGTCTATCTATCTATCTATATACCTAGGCTGCTTCCCCCAAGGAAAGGGAGGTAGCCGAGACAGAACGACGCACTCCCCATTTACTCATCCATTCAAACACATTCATTCGCATCTTAGCCCCAAGGGGAGAACGGACAGATCCTCACCGCACCACACCGCACAAAGGTCAACTGCGCAATGCAATCAGTGACATCCGCAGCAGGGCCCGACAGCAGAGCTGGTTTACCCCTGCCACATCATAACAGACCCATCCCCTTACCCGCACCTGACCTGACTAGCTGATCAGACCAAATGCGGGAGAATATCCCCTCAGGGCTGCGTCATCATTTATTCATTCACAATTTCTCTCCATTTATTTCTGTCACGCACAGCCACTCTTCCTTGCTCAACAGACATCCCTCTCGCATCCAGTGCTCTCTTCACACTGTCCATCCATCCTATTCGTGGTCTTCCTCTCAGCCTTACACCTCTCACATCAGATCTAGTTATCTTTTTCACCAATGGCTCATTATCCACTCTCTCCATATGCCCAAACCATCGCAACACCCTCTGCTCAACTCTACCAGCCATCTCCCGAACAACTCCAGTTCTCCTTCGCACTTCATCATTTCGCACTCGATCCATACGCGTCACTCCACATATACACCTCAGACACCTCATCTCCATTACATTCAAACTTTTCCTCTCTGCTACACCCATATTCCATGTTTCAGTCCCATATAACGCAGTCGGTACCACAACACCCTCATACAACCTTCTCTTTACATCCATCCTAAGCGAACGACATCTAAACACTTTTTTCATTCCTCCCAGCTCCTTTCCTGCTTCATTTATTCTAAACTTCACTTCTGCATCTATTCTTCCATCCACAGCAACATGTGACCCTAGATATTTAAAACACTCTACCTCCTCAAGCAACTCGCCATTCAAAGCTATAACAAGCAATATAAATTAACGGAAAAAAAATACATTATCAATGGAAAACTCGAAGGTCCAAAGTGACTATCACTTTTAAGACCACTGTTTACGAGTATATAACAGATGAACCTAGTATCAGGGCTTATCTGCATCATCCACTGACAGAAGTTATCTGACATATTTATTTCCTATCAGCTCTTCAGTAATAATAAAAACTGCTTGCTTTGGCCTTCCCCCAGGACTTTCCATCTCACTTGATATATTACATGTTTATCTAGCACGTCAAGCCCTCAAGAAGATATCGCGTTTTTTCTATTATAAAAAGAGTTGCCAGAGAAGTATATCGCTCTCCTGCCCTTAATAAATCTGGGGTTGTAAAGGATCCTAACCTATTTCTATAATGAACAATTTTCCAAGGCAAGGTAACAGTTTCAATATCCCTAATTTGTCTCATTATTATTCACATCACTGTCATTATGAAGTGTTTAATCTCCATATCAGCCAAGACAAACGTAAACTCATGGAATCTTAAGCTATCTATCTATCTATCTATATACCTAGGCTGCTTCCCCCAAGGAAAGGGAGGAATCTTAAGCAAAACATTTAATTAGAGCGTTTTTAAATTCGGCGAGTGAGAAGCTAAAGGTGATGAAGACTGTGACGATTATGATGATAGGGATTTTGATTATTAAAATAGTAGTAGTAGTAGTAGTAGTAATAGTAGTGATGGAGGATGCAATCAGGGATTCATTCCTCCCATCTCTAACCAATGGCCACATCCCCACACCAGAAGAGAGGGACCTTCTAGCACTACCACCCAGGATGGGAGGCCTTGGCATTATAAATCCAGTAGCCGTGGCAAGCTATGAACACAGAAATTCACTCAGGCTCACCGAATCCTTGTCACAGAAGATCTGCGCCCAGGTAGACTAGTGAAATCGACCACCAAAGGCAGAAAGACATAAAGACACAGATAAGCAAGGAGCGTGAAGCAAGACAAAAAGACCAACTGCAGCACATAATCGGACATCTAACACCGGACCAGTGAAGAAGAGCTGAAATTGCACAGGAGGTTGGGGCATCAAACTGGCTCACAACCCTGCCTCTCAAGGCAAAGGGCTTCCACTTCAACAAACAAGAATTTATTGATGCCATAGCCTTGAGATATGGGTGGCCAATAGAGAACCTACCTCAACACTGAGCTTGTGGCACTGCCTTTGATGCAAACCATGCAATGGTATGCAAGAAGGGAGGCTTTGTTTGCATCCGACACGATGAAGTACGCGACCTCACTGCCAAAATGCTGCAGGAAATATGCCATGATGTCACGATTGAGCCAGCTCTGCTACCCCTGAACGGCGAGCACTTCACCCACAGAACAGCAAACACATCAAATGATGCAAGAGTGGATGTCAGTGCTCGAAGTTTCTGGACACGTGGGCAGAGGGCGTTCTTCGACATCAGGATATTCGATCCCATGGCAGCATGTCATCGTGAACTGTCTCTCGAAGCTGCACACAAGAGGAATGAGCAAGAAAAAAATAGAAATTATCAAGAAAGGATCCAACATGTGGACCACGGTCGATTCACTCCCCTTGTGTTCACGACATCAGGTGGGATGGGTCCAGAGGCAGTGAGATTCTATTCGAGACTGGCAGAGGTTCTTTCTGAGAAGAAACTTCAACCGCAGAGTTCTGTCATGGCCTGGATGAGATGTCGACTCTCATTCTCCCTCGTGAGGTCTGCTCTGCTATGTCTCAGAGGCATAAGATCATCAACCCTCAGGCCTGTCTCTCTGGCGGGTATGGATTACGAAGCTACAGTGGTCGAGAGTCGCACAGACCAGCGACTCCAATAGTTTAATGTGTTTATTTGCACTGTAATATCAATAAATAAAAATAAAATAATAATAGTAATAGTAGATGGTTGGTAACCACAGCCGTTGGCGTGCTTGGGGCCAACGGATTGTAATATGAGGGTTAGTGTTAACCTTCACATTACAACTTCAAATGGTGAACTGTATTAGCAAGGTTGGTTTTGATCTTCACAATATAATTCACCAATGGATGGAGGTGATTAAAAAAAAAAAAAAAAAAAAAGTAGTAGTAGTAGCTGCATCCCCAGGCAACTAGAGGACTGTAAGTTTAAGTTAACCTTCATCTGCAGTCCACCATCATCCTTTTGAGGGATAGGGAGGGAGGTGAGAGATGTTTGTGGCCAGGCAGCTGAGCCACTTGGTCATATCGGTGTCACCGCGTGAAGGCGATTTATTTCGTACAGTACCAGTTAACATTGCTGCGTAATCTATTTAT
The DNA here is from genome assembly GCF_032717465.1 of Coenobita brevimanus. Classification (NCBI taxonomy): domain Eukaryota; kingdom Metazoa; phylum Arthropoda; class Malacostraca; order Decapoda; family Coenobitidae; genus Coenobita; species Coenobita brevimanus. The sequence continues at coordinate 28,093,551 of NC_137031.1, forward strand.
ATCACTTTAATTCCAGAATACTATACTCCGTGCACTGTAACTTGGCCGTACTTTTCATTCTTTTGCTGCTTATTTCACGTAGCTCGGTGGAGGAAAAAGATAATAACGTAGCTTTACATCCTCTCTGTTGTACTCTTCGTGACTCGCATCATATTCTAGTGTTATTCTCGTTTTACATCTCAGGAATTAAGATGGAAGGATGGCAATTTCTGGTTAAGGCAAAGTGAACAGAGTATAACTTCAAAAACACACCAGAGGATGCTGCGGTATAGAGTAACGAACATATCGATAAACAAGGGGCGCTGCGGACGTTCCAAAATCATTTATAATACAACGAAAAGATTGTGAAGGTTATAACGAAGTAAAAAATATCGAAAATCACGAAGACAAAAAGTAAGACAGCGCTAATGATAAGGATGGAGATAGTAATGACTCTCTCTCTCTCTCTCTCTCTCTCTCTCTCTCTCTCTCTCTCTCTCTCTCTCTCTCTCTCTCGTACTGACCTTCCAGATAGCGATATGGTCAGTGCCGTAGTCCAAAATAAATTTTTGGTTCTCATCCGTTGGCAAGAAGTCGTCGTCGTCCTTGCTCTGTAAGTACAAAAAAAAATATGGAAAGAAATATGTCTGTTGAAACAAAAAACATGTATGGAAGAGATACGGATAGCGGACAAACAGGAATAATTTCATATGTTGCAAGTAACCAAATACCAAAGAGCTTTGTCTGCAAGAAAGAGTACAGAAAATATATAGAAAAAGTATACGTGAAGGAAAGGCAGGTATAAATGAAGAAAGGATGTGCAGTTTGAGACAAAATTTCGCTATTTCACTGCGTCTGCTTTGAAATTAAGGCTTGTCTGTGATTTTCCTTTATGATGCATCCAACCAAAGAAAACTATTCATGGTCAGAAGACATTCCACGCCACTCTCAGCATGGAAATAATGGCCAGCGACCAAAACTGAGAACAAGGGGTGAAATATTAGACGAGTGTTTTTTCTAACTGTACTGTCAGATATGACAGGGAAATTCAAATACAAGCGTCTCGATACGTATACGATTCCTTACACACACACACACACACACACACACACATATATGCAGTATATATATATATATATATATATATATATATATATATATATATATATATATATATATATATATATATATATATATATATTAAGACAACAGTCATCGATCAATGTCAGGAGAAATATAAAACCTGTGTACAAAACATAAACCTACTTAAAGAAGAAAAAATAAAAAGAGAGAAGCGATATAAAAAGGGGTAAAGTATAGAAGAAGTATGTTTAATCCTTGCAAAATCAGAAAATGAGGACAAAGGCTAAATATGCTAAACATATAAAAAAAAAGAAAAAAAGAAAAAGAGTATGAGTTGACTTGTTAAAGTAGTTAATGTGTGAATAGAATAGTGGGGTAGCACCAGTCGAGTTATTGAGACTGGGTCCTATTTTATGAATTAGGATGGATTCGGCAGTGATGAGGTCAGAGTAGGACTGACATGAGGTTAGTATCCGAAAATCTGCAGAAGAGAAAGGGTGATCAGAAAGGTGGAAATGCTCTCTGATAGAAGAATAAGAGGGTTTAGAGAGGAACCTTCCAGTCTGAGAGGAATTACCTTGGTTCTCAGGAATTCGGTGGAGCACCCAACGTGAGGTCAACCCCACGTATCTAGCAGGACAGCTAGAACTTGAAAATAAATAAACCACATTGGACCGGAGGTTAGTTTGGAGACAGGATGAATGCTTAAGAAAGCTGCCTATAGTGTTTTTGTTTAAGATTATCTTAAAATTTATTTGTGGATAACAATCACGGAGAACTTTGTTTAGCGTTTTCCTAATTTCGTAACTTAATGAACCTAAGTATGAGAACTTTATATACAAACACTCCTTATCTACAGTGTGAACAGACCTGATTGAGGAAAACTTTGAATATAAAAACCTGCTTAATAGTTTCTCGAAAACACTGATGGGGTACTTATTATTGGCAAAATAGGTTCTTAAGAAACAAATTTCGGAGTGGAAAGTAATCCAAGAGGAGCAACAATTGTACGCTCTGTTGAACAACGTTGTAATACTGTTGATCTTAAAACTGTACGGGATGTAACTGAGGAAGTTTGTGCCTAGGCAAGTGAAAGTAGGTTTCCGGTAAACACTCGTGCATAAATGAGAGGAGTGATTGTTAACTAGAATGTCCCGGAACGGAAGGCGTTTATCTTTTTCTGCTTCATGAGTGAATTTTATGTTGGGATGTTAGGAGTTTATATAATCCATAAACTTATGAATATCAGCAGGGTTTTGAACTATAACGAAAGTATCGTCCATGTACTTTCGGTAAAAAATGGGTTTAAAATCAATGAGACAATTATTAAGCCAAGTTTGTTCATGGTGACAAAGCAAAGCATTAGCATATGAAGGACCAAGTGGTGACCCCATCGCCACTCCATTTGTTTGAGTAAAAGTTTTCCATTAAATGTAAACAGGGATTGGTGGGTTGCTATCTCCAACAGGTTGTAAAAGATTTTCTGTCCAAGCCAACGGAGGTGAGAGTAGAAATACTGGTGATATCTGTGATGAGCTGAGTAGTTTCATGCAAGGGGACATTCGCGAAAAAGGATTCTACATCAAAGCTAGCCAGGGTGACAGGGTGATCAAATCTCAGAGAAGTGACTTCCTTGACAAACTCTGCAGAATTTTGAACCGTATATTTATTTGTACATAGGGAACTGATCAGAGGAACCAAAAATTTTGCTGTGTTATAATTGAAGGTACCAATAGATGAAATGATGGGTCTTAATGGTGTATTAGGTTTATGAACTTTGGGGAGACCATAGAGATAACCAGGAACTGAGCCAGAAGCATACAGACTATTAGTCGTACTGTCACCTACTTTATCTTTAATACTTAGTAGTAAAGATAAAGTAGGTGATAGTACGACTTAGTTAAGAAATTAGGAAAACACTAAACAAACTTCTCCGTGATTGTTATCCACAAATAAATTTTAAGATAATCTTAAACAAAAACACTATAGGTAGCTTTCTTAAGCATTCATCTTGTCTCCAAACTAACCTCCGATCCAATGTGGTTTATTTATTTTCATGTTCTAGCTGTCCTGCTAGATACGTGGGGTCGACCTCATGTTGGGTGCTCCACCGAATTCCTGAGCACCAAGGTAATTCCTCTCAGACTGGAAGGTTCCTCTCTAAACCCTCTTATTCTTCTATCAGAGAGCATTTCCACCTTTCTGATCACCCTTTCTCTTCTGCAGATTTTCGGATACTAACCTCATGTCAGTCCTACTCTGACCTCATCACTGCCGAATATATCCTAATTCATAAAATAGGACCCAGTTTCAATAACTCGACTGGCGCTACCCCACTATTCTATTCACACATTAACCACTTTAACAAGTCAACTCATACTCTTTTTCTTTTTTTCTTTCTTTTTTTTTATATATGTTTAGCATATTCAGCCTTTGTCCTCATTTTCTGATTTTGCAAGGATTAAACATACTTCTTCTATGCTTTACCCCTTTTTATATCGCTTCTCTCTTTTTATTTTTTCTTCTTTAAGTAGGTTTATGTTTTGTACACAGGTTTTATATTTCTCCTGACATTGATCGATGACTATTGTCTTTTAAATTTGTAGATCCACTGATGATGGAGATTGTGTCTCCGAAACGTTTGGATTAATAAAACTGTACATCACATCGTTGGTACTACTTTGCCTGGCAAGACTATTGATAGATAGATAGATTGATAGGTAAAAAGATAGATGCCATATATGCCAGTGACTTCGGCAAGATCTTCGCCAAAGTTAATAGTGAAGAAATGGTGACGACATTGAGAGAGAGATTACAAAGAGATTTCACAGCTAAATTTCCTTATTGAATTGGAGAGAGAGGGCAAGCTTCCCTTTCTACAGTAGATGTGCTTGTCCAACAAAGTCTTACCAGATTACACACCAGTGTCATGTGAAACCAACCAACTTCGGACTATGCCTAACTGGAAAGAATTAGTGCCTCCAACAATAAAAGGACTCCACCATCAAGGTCTGCATCAGGATGGTCCTCAGCCACTCGAGTACTTGAATACCACCCATCAGGAAACTTAACGAGCTGCACAGGTACTTGTCAATAATGGACCATCCAACCGGGGCATTAATAAAACGGCATACAAGGAGTTAGGAAAATTGTACCAGGGAAATGAGAACAGACGCAACCAAGATGACCAGCGCATAAAATTATACTATAAAGCCCACATGCATCCAGAATATAAGAAAGAAGAAAGGATATTGAAACAGATAATCAAAAAATTCCATCATTCCTTCACAGGGTGGCAGTCAAATTTGTCTTCAAGAGAACTTTCCACTGAAATATACATAGAGACATAGTTATTGATAGATAGATGTATGCATAGACAGACAGAGAGGCAGGCAGGCAGACAGACAGATAGAACGATAGATAGACGGATAGATAGATGGACAGACCAAAAAAAACAGACTTTCATTAAAACGGAGAGAAAAATTAGTGAACTTAGGTTCATCTCAGGTTCTGTGAGTCTCTCTCTCTCTCTCTCTCTCTCTCTCTCTCTCTCTCTCTCTCTCTCTCTCTCTCTCACCTTCATTCCGACTGGATTGTGAACGAGGTAAAGGTCGACGTATGTGAGGCCGAGCTTTTTGAGGGACTTCCTGAGCTGTAACTCCACCTTCTCCGGGTACATGCTATTGGGCGGCAGCTGCAGAAGGAAGAATTAAGCACTGAGATAAGCAGATGTGTAAGAATTGGCTAGATAAATAAATAAATAACTATAGATAAATAAATAAGTGCATTTGTAAACAGTGGACATCAGCATTGGAGGTGGTAGGGTGTCTCGTGTTAG
>NC_137031.1:28103450-28250950 GCF_032717465.1 Coenobita brevimanus
CATTTTGCCCAAATCCACAGATTATAACATCATCAATATAAGCATAAGTGGCTTCCAGGTTATTATCAGCAATCAAAGTAGAAATCACACACTGGAAAGCAGCCACCGCATTAGTCAGACCAAATGGGATCCTAGTGTAAAATAATTGCCCATCAGCCTCAAAAGCAGTGTACATTTTCTCATCCCTGAGGGGAACCTGGTAATAAGCACTTTTAAGATCAAGCTTGCTGAACACCCTATACCTTGCCATTTTATGGACCAAGTCATTAATACGAGGAATTGGGAAAGCGTCTAGTAGTTTAAAACGATTTATAGTCCTAGAATAGTCAACTGCCATGCAGCGCTTATAGCATTCATCCCTGGTTACTAAAACCTGAGCTCTCCAGGGATACTGGCTCTTCTCAATTATCCCTTCACGAAGCAAGGGATGAACTTCCTAGTGAATGAAACCCTCCTCAGACTTAGAGAACCTACAAGGTTGAGTTGAGACGGGCTTACAATTAGAGGTCAAGTTAGGGAACAGGGAAGGAGGATCCAAGGACATACAAGCAACTCCACAAACTGTTAGCTTAGGTCTAGGTCCATTAAGGTCAAATTCAACTAATTTATGCATCGTCATAAAGTCTTTTCCTAGAATTACTTTAGCACACAGATGAGGAAGGACAGACAATTTAGATTTTGAATACTCATTTCCAAGTACATTAAGGTTAGCAGTACAATGCCCCATGGTATCTGAGGATAAGGATGAAGATGCCATAGTTACGGTTGCCCTAGAAGGGGTAATGTTCAGGTCCAGTTGTACAGCTACCTCAGCTTGCATAAAACCAGAATCACTACCACTATCAATCAGAGCATACATATTGACATTACAGAAACAGTAGAACAGCATGGTTGTTTGAAGGAAGCAGCATCCTCTTTAACCGGGTCCGTAGTTGCAGCAGAAGAGCCACAGGGTGGAGTAGGTGCAGTCGATCAGTTGGGTGGAGTAGAAACAGTAGGTATAGTAGTCAAAATTGTAGCTACGGACTCACTAGCATAGCATGGTTGTTTGGAGGAACCAGCATCATCTATAACCGGGTCCATAGTTGCAGCAGAGCCACAGGGTGGAGTAGGTGCAGTAGATACGTTGGGTGGAGTAGAAGCAGTAGGTATAGTAGGCAAAATGGTAGCTACAGACCCACGCTTCGCTCTGTCCTCTCTGTCCCTCCAAGATTTACACACACTGGCAAAATGACCCCTCTTACCACATTTGTAGCACACAACGGTCCGAGCAGGACATCGAGCTCGAGGGTGACGGGACCGACCACAGAAAAAACATGAGGGTTTCGAGGCAGCAGCTGTCCCTATATATTCAGCAGCTTCTAGGCTGGGACAGGACGAATTAACTTCATTAGGAGAAGTCGAGGCGTCCTTTGTAGCCGAGTAGTTTTCATGGAGATGAGGAATAACATATACTTCGGCATCCCTCTGAGCCATGTCCAAATTTCAAGCAAGCTGCACAGCTTCATGTAGAGTTAGGGATTCTTTCTCCAAGAGTCGCTGACGAATCATAGGTGAAGTGAGACCAGAGATAAAAGCATCCCGGATGGCTTCCTGGGTATAAGTATCAGCAGTCACAGCCTTAAACTCACATTCCTTGGATAGCAGCTTCAGCGACTGTAGAAAGCGGTCAATGGATTCACCGGGTAGCTGTTTCCGTGTAGAGAGCTGATGCCGAGCAAAGATGACGTTTGTTGGTTTCACATAAACCCCCTTCAGTACCTCAATACCTTGAGTGTAGGTCTTGCAATCAGCAATATGAGTATAGACTGAAGGGGACACTTAGTTAAAAAGGAGCTTGAGCTTGTCTGGCGCAGTGTTGTCACTCACGGACTCGAGAAAATTAGTGAAGGTACAGAACCAATGTTTCCACTGAGCAGGGGTAGTATCTGGAGTTACATTAAAACGTTCAGGTCGTAGCAATTTCTCCATCTTCAGTAACTTGGTCTCGGTGTCGGCAGTGAATAAAAGAATTTCCTTGCTAAGTAAATTGTCATAAGGTCGACTTTAAAAGTACTTTCTTTCATAAGGCTTTACTTAGCAAGAAACACAGGTAGGTGTTTACTGAGACACAACCAGGATCTATTTTTTTTTTTAATGGCCATCACCCTGAAGGGGCATTAGGCCAGCAAGAATCAATAATCATGAAAGCCAAAATCATGATATGAAATATTTTCATCTATGTCATACCAATATTAAGTTATTATTCGTGATTATGAAACAGAATAAGTGATAAAAAATACATCAGTATACATGGATACTACTAGGACAAATGCTTCCATCTATACATCACATGTAGACTCATAACTATACTACTACAAAATAATCAAATAATTACCAAATTTGTGTAAAAAATACATACAGGGAACAATTATAAATTTATTGGTCCTGAACAAAAGAAAAAAATACACATTTATATAAATGTAACCTCCTCCTGCGATTCACTAATATATAAAAGTGTATTGATGTTTTTTTTTTATATATAAATAACAAAACGGAGGAAGGAAAAACAAATGAGTAAAAAAAAAAATAATCCATACACCAGATTACTGGTGTCCTCCATTCATAAAATATCTGTAACAGTTAGACTTGAACAGTTGTGAGTTGAAATTTGGAGGGAAACATCTCTGGGCAAGCGAGTTCCAGAGAGATGCAGTTCGGGGAATGAAAGAATTCTGATAGGCAGAGGTTCTACAATATGGCTGAGTGACATTCCAGTCATGAGCGCTACCAGATGCCCGTGTAGCACGAGGGAAGGCATGGAAAGGTGGCATCACGGACACAACTTCATCTGAGCATTTGCCAAAAAAATATCTGTAAAATAATGCAAGGGAGGCAACATTCCTTCTTACTTGCAGGGGAGGTAGTTTATATGTAATGGCAGGGTTGTTAATGATTCTAACAGCTTTGTTCTGAATTTTGTCTAGTTATCTTAATGCAACTTCTCCACAACCATTCCACAATGGTGAGCAATATTCAAGCTGAGAGCGCACATGACTCTCATAAATTATAGCTAACTGCTCATCGGCGAAGAAGTTACGGACTCTGTACAATAATCCAAGTTTCTTTGAGGCGGTTTTAGCAAGTGATCTGACATGAGAGGTCCAGCTGAGAGCACTGTTAAGTGAGATGCCAAGAATTTCAATACTTTTGGAGATGGGAATATTAGTAGCACTGAAGGTAATGTACGAATCTGGCAATAGCTGCCTATTAGTAAGCTGTATATATTTAGTTTTACTAGCATTAAAAGAGACAAGGTTGTTTTGTCCCCATTCACTGATTGTAGATAGATCTTGATTTATGGAGATGGCTGTACTGAGTTGAGATGTAGAGATATTAGACTTCGTAAATGGATGTCTGAGTGTGAATGAACTATGTAGTGTTGAGTCATCTGCATATGAGTGAATTGGATTGTGGGTGACAGATAAGAGATCATTAATATGAACCAGAAATAGGGTTGGCGCCAGAACTGACCCCTGCGGCATGCCGGCGTTAATTGAGTGGAAATTGGAATATACATCATCTACTTTTACTCTTATTTTCCGGTCACTAAGATATGAAAAAAATCAAAGGAACAAAAGACGTTAGTCCACAGCAAGGGAGTTTGGACAGTAGGGAACGGTGCCATACTCTGTCGAAAGCTTTAGAGATATCAAGAGCTACTGCATGAGTTTCTCCAGAAAGATCAATTGATTGATGGATGGTATGAATTAAGAGATTAAGTATGTCGATGGTGGATCTTTCGTGGCGAAAACCATATTGTTTATCACTAATTTAGCTGTTGGATTCAAGATGTTTAACAATGTGCTTATTAATTAAAGTACAAAAAAATTTCCCTGTAAAAAAAGAGAGATATATATAATAAATAAGGAAACCACAAACCAAGTTCATAAAATAAATCACAACTCTCTGAGCAGTCTGGTCTCTTTCAGGAAAGTCATCAATTTATTAGTCACACCAACATCCCCATCACCCAAGACAGAATCAAGTGTGAAAGGGAGCGCATTTGTCCTACAGTAGGCAGCCAGAGAAGTACGTTCCCCAGCATACCTTCTGCAGTACAAAAGGATGTGATAAATAGATAACACCGCATCACAGGTGGTACATCGCGGTGGAAATTGTCTGTTAATATATGGTAACATACTGTGTGTGTGTTATTAGGGTGGAATTCATGCGGAGGCGGGCTAAAGCGACCTCCTCCCGTCTGTTTCCTCGGGAGGAACTGGACCAGTCACATATGGTCCTCTTGACTGATGGAATTGCCAGGTTGATCCACTGACTTTACCACAGAAGATTAATTGATTTCTTTCCGAAAGAGAGACTAAACTAGCTCATGAGGAACGTCCCAAGTCTCCTCAAGTTCTACAGCCGATTTAGCTAGTACGTTAGCCTGCTTATTGCCGTAAATACCGCAATGACCAGGCACCCAGATCAGAGAGAAGGATTTAGCAAATGTGTGCAGCTTATTGATAATGCGGCCCAGGACCTCATGTGAATCAGTCCTACACAAAAGAATTGCCTGAAGAGTGGACTTAGAGTCCAAAAAATGAGAAAACTGTCATGCTCTGAACGCAAAGCAAAGTCTATAGCTTGATATATGGCAAATAATTCGGCAGTGAATACAGACGTAAGGGGGGACAAGTGAAAACGGATGCGGCACTCTGTAGACCACACACTTGCAACGACACATTCATCCAATTTAAAGCCATCAGTGTACAAGTGGAACGACGCTAGGTGTCTAATGAGGATCATCCGGAACAACTGTTGCAACTCCACCTCCGGCGCCTTGTACTTTGCGATGAGGAGCCAGTCAGTGTTAACTGTGGTAGCAAGTGACTCCCAGGGAGCTTTTTTTGGTGTTAAAACCTGATCCCCATTAGAAAGGTCGTACCCAAACTCCTCACAGAGGAAGTGAAGCCTCACAGCCACCAGCTTGAGGACCACATACAGCAGGTATTCCCACTGTAGGAGGATCCAACAGGTCGGAAGGCCAAGTGAGCGTTTACGATGAGTGGTGATACCTAAGAAAATAACAGGTGGTCATGTCGTAGACGGAGGGGAGGCACATTAGCCTCCATTTCTAACCGTTCCACATGAGTACATCGAAGGGCTCCGAGACATATGCGCAAGCACACGTTCTGAAGCACATCAAGTCTACGGAGGACAGCATCCGATGCCGACCCATACACCTGTGAGCCATAGTCAAGCTTAGAACGGATAAGGGACTTATACACCATCAATAAAGGTGTTCTGTCTGCTCCCCACGATTTATCAGAAAGAAACTTAAGGACGTTAACTTTTTTACTACAAGAAGCAAGCAAATGATTAATGTGTATTCTCCAACTGAGCCTACTTTCAAAAGGTAGACCCAAGAATCTGACTGAATTTTGAAAAGGTATCGGCTGATTATCTAAAGTTAAATGCAAAGGAGGTACGTTAAGTTTACGAGTAAAAACAACACTGACACACTTAGGGACGAAAAATTTAAATCCCCTCTCCAGGGCCCAACGCTGAACAGATTCAAGTACCAGTTGAATCTGCTGTGCCGAGGATTGTGCATTGCGGGAAGAGTGCCACATTGCACAATCTTCAGCACAGAGTGAGTATCTAAGCGTCCTGGGGATGGAAGCCGACGACAGAATGTCATTAATGGCAACGCTGAACAAAGTAGGGCTAAGCATACTTTCTTGTGGTACCCCGTTCTCTTGGACAGATATGTCCGAAATTTTGTTACAGGGTAACCTGACAGAAAACGTTCTGTTAGTAAGGAAATTCTGAAGGAAAATGGGCAAATTACCTCTTAAACCATAAGTGTAGAGTTTACATAGTATTCCGTGTCGCCAGGTCATATCATAAGCCATATGAATATCCAGAAAAATTCCTATCATGAATTCGTGATTGGCAAAAGCCTCGGCTATGCAATGCTCCAGGTGCACTAAATGATCCAGAGCGGACTTGTATTTATGGAATCCACTCTGTTGATCATTTAACACACCCTTCGACTCTAAAACAAAAAGTAACCTTTTATTAACCACATATTCAAAGACCTTACATAGATAGTCAGTCAGCACAATAGGTTGAAATGAACTGGGGCTCGTAAGGCGACTGTCTCGGCGAGGTATCGGTATGATGTGCGCGTAGTGCCATGAGTTTGGGAATGTGCGAGATGCCCAAATCTCATTGTACACCTCTGACAGCTTACTCAGGTTGGCCTGAGTAAGATGCTGAATCATACCGTACATAATGGTGGATGGACTGGGACTGGAGCCCTTACAGGATTTTAGGGCAAGGAGAAGTTCATCTAATGTAAATTTGGAGTTGTAGCTGGTATCTCCATCTTCCGTGGCAAAGTCTAAGTTTTGCAGCTCAGCCGTACGCTTATGGTGGAGAAAGTGAGGATCGTAGTTGGCTGAGCTGCTTACCTGGGCAAAATGGTCGGCGATAGTATTGGTAATGTCCAGGGGGTCGTCAGTGACATTCCTGGCCACCTCATGTGTGGTGATTGGTGACTGGGTGTACTTGTTGTTAAGTACATTTATGGTGGACCAGACCTGCCTTTGTGGGGTGGTGCGATTCACCATGGACACAAAACTACGCCAGTTACTCTATTTTGCCGCTTTAATTGTCCTCCTTGCCTCAGCCTTAGCTGCTTTATAGGCAATAAAGTTTGATTCTGTTGGCTGTTTCTCAAAAATCCTGTATCTCCTATTGCCCTTAGTGAGTGCTTGTCGGCAATCTGGTGTCCACCACAAAACTCTACTCTTGTTTGGAATTGTAGATGTCTTGGGAATTGCAGCCTCAGCTGCATGTATAATGGAAGTCTGTAGGTGTGCGACTTTCTTGTCAATGTCATCTCCTGATATGTCTAGATTGGCGACCCATGAGTAGTACCCCCAGTCTACTTTCTTCAAGTTAAATTTAGGTGGTGGAGGAGGCCGAGAATCGTCGTGTGTGTAAGAAAGACAGATTGGAAAATGATCACTACCCACTGAGTCATCATACGGGTCCCAAGAGATGTCAGTGTGTATATTGAGAGATGACAAGGACAGATCTGTACGTGACATGTTGCCAATGCGGTCGTCTACATGAGTCGCTCTACCATTGTTTAGAAGACAGAGGTTTGACTGTAATATTAGGCTGGCTACTTGCTCCCCTCTACCATCACTCCTCAAGCTTCCCCACTGACAGTGACGGGAGTTAAAATTGCCTAAAATTAATTTATGACCCGGAAGTTGATGGACTAGTGAAGTGAACACATCATCATCAATGGGACCAAGGGGAGGACAGTAGATAGAGCAAATAAACAGATACGGGTTATGAAATTTTACTCTGCATGCGACAGCTTCCAGAGTAGAATTTAGAATCACTTCCATTTGTGGGTGTGATTTGTGGGTGTATATGGCGACTCTGTGACCATCATATCTTCCATATGAATGGTAGTGTTTGAAACGGGGAGGATCAGGGTGATCCACCAGGCACGTCTCCTGTAAACAAACAACGTCTGGCCTGTGTATAGATAGCAAAATTGCTATGTTGTGGAATTTATTCCCAAGAGTCCTACAATTCCATTGTATCACAGTGAATGTGACGGTTTAAGATTTACGAGCAGGGCCAGTGTGCTTAGCTTTTTATGCCGCCAGGCGAGTGGTTACCGGGGGACCTATCCCGGTGCTTACTAACGGAAACCTCCATACATTGATCATCAATAACTAGGCTCCCAGAGCCCCCCGAGGAAGAGCTAAACCTTTTCTCCCTCGCTGGACCAGGAGCAGGAAGGACATGAGGACGTGACTGTTTCGTAAGGGTGGTCATATTACTCTTAACAGAGTTGTCAGACTTCTGTTTAGGCTTTACTGACTGAGAGGCAGCAGCAGCCTAAGAGTAGGAAGTTGCCGTGGGGATGTCAGGTTGAGAACTGGACTGGACAGGAGGCTGAGATGGTGAGGTAGAGTGCGTGGCAAGAGGAACCGGTTCAAGGTCAGTTTGTATTTCAACAGAGCACATCACGGGACGGGACATCACCGCCGAAGCCTAGGACCTATTCGGCTTGGGAGTTGCATGCAACTCCTTCACCTTTTTCCTTGCTTCATAAAAGGAAATACCCTCTGTTGCCTTCACCACGCATACCTCTTTCTCCCCCATCCACTTGGGACAGTCCCTAGAGGAAGTGGAGTGAGCACCCTTGCAATGAAAGAAACAGACAGTCTCTGATGTGCAGTGTTCATCATCGTGACCCTGTGTTGCACATTTGCCACACACTAACTGTGAAGCCCGACAAGTCTTATCCTTATGTCCATATAACTGACATCGCAAACACTGAAGAGGATTAGGGATATATGGCCTGACATTATGAATTTCATACCCAACTTTTACCTGGGCTGGGAGATTCACTCTGCCAAATGTCAAGATGATCGTTGCAGTCTTAATCCTTCCGCCTTCTGCAAAACGAGTGATAAATCGGGCCTCAATCACATCTTGCTGAGCAAGTTCATGTACGATCTCGTCTTCTTCCATGACCATGAGGTCCCTGCAAGTGATGAGATCCTTGCAGGAATTCATGGCATGCGGGATCCTCGGCTCGACATCGTAACAGTGAAACTTGCGCAGTTTCATCAAGTCAAGAACCTGGGAGGAGCTGAGAGTTTTAATCAAGAGGTCACCATTGGGAAGTTTTTTTACTCATTCCACTTTCCCCGCCCAGTGATCAATCACCCTCTTGATAAGAAAAGGATTGAGACTGCTCAGGGGAGTGGATCGGAGAGCATGTAGGGTGACAAATTTGGCATTATTTACAGGGATGTCCATTGTGTGTGTCTGGGGCCGTTCAGTCTGGGGATGGTCAGTCCATGTGGCAGTTTGTGCTTCGTCAGGACTGCCTCCCCCCCCCCGAGGGGGGGGAGGCGGTAGGGGCTTCCGGCATAGTGATCACTTCCCCCTAACGGGGGAAGTGGGAAGGAGGAGGAAAACGAGCAAGGGACAAAACACACCGGGACCAATCACCTAAGGCTGAAATTGCCCTCTCAAACCACTCCAGGGAGGCCTGACCGTGCTAATTCACGCCCCAGAGCGAACAGTGGGGGGGACCCTCCGTGGGCAGCAAGCAAAGGTAATCTCAGTATAATGGAACAAACACCTACTGTTCCTAGCTATCAGGGAGGGGAGGAAAGTGAAAAACTAGCTAGCCTAATCAGCACCAGAAGGGTGAAAAAAAAAAAAAAAAAACTAATTGCCAGTGAGGCAGCCCTAGGAAGCTAGAGGTAAGCTCAGAAGCACACAACCTCACTCTCCACGACCATGCAAAAAAGTGTGGATCTGACTCTAAAATGCTAAAAGACTTTAAACATAAGTTTTGTAGCACGAAGCATAAAACCCCGAACAAATCGGACAAAGAACTCAGAAACTGTCATAATGACTCCAACCCTTTTGAAAAGAAGCATTCCCAGTAAACCCCAGTTTTATACCACTATATATATATATATATATATATATATATATATATATATATATATATATATATATATATATATATATATGCCCCCCTCAGTACGCCACTGACTAAGACTACTACTACTACTACTACAGTATACCCTGCGTTGACATTCTTCTTTTCAAGCTCCGCTCCCTTTCTGAAGTCGTAGCTTTAAGTCCATGACCTTCCAATTTCATGGTGGCAGGAGAGGGGGTGGGGCTGATGATTCTACTACTACTACTAGTACTACTGCTACTATTGTACTACTACAGCTACTGCTACTACTACTACTACTACTACTACAACCACAACAACAACAACTACTACTATTACTGCTACTACCATTATACTTCTGTGTTACTACCATGCCACGTGCCAACGGCCTTGCCACGTTGAGTACACCGCTTCCCATCCGATCAGCGAAGTTAAGCACGTTGGGTCTGGTTAGTACTTGGATGGGTGACCACCCGGGAACACCAGATGCTGTTGGCATCCCTACGTGTCAAGTGGGGTTGGTGGAGGATTAGTGTCCCTCCCTGTAAAACAATTAACTCTAAGCCCTTGGCCACCCCATTTGGGATACATGGCGTCTGGCAATGGATGGATGGATGGTTACAACAACATCTTTTACCACCACTAATACTACAACTAGTACCACTGCTACTACTGCTACTACTACTACTACCACACTACAACAACAACAACTACTACTACTATTACTACAACCACAACAAAACAACAACAACAACTTCTGCTGCTGCTACTACTACTACTACTACACCAACAATTACTACTACTACAACCACAACAACAACAGCTTCTGCTGCTGCTACTGCTGCTGCTGCTACTACTACTACTAGTACTACTACTACTAGTACTACTACTACTACCATTACTACTACTACTACTACCATTACTACTACTACTACTACCATTACTACTACTACTACTACTACTACCACTACTACTACTATTACTACTACTACTACTACTACTACCACTACTACTACTATTACTACTACTACTACTACCACTACTACTACTACTATTACTACTACTACTACTACTACTACTATTAATACTTTTATTTTTTTTAACAAATCACCTCCATCCATCGGGGAATTATATTGTGAAGATCAAAACCAACCTTCCTACTACTACTACTACTACTACTACTACTACTTCCACTACTACTTCCACTACTACTACTACTACTACTACTACTACATCTACCACTACAGCAGCAACAACAAAAACTACTACTACTACTACAACCATAACAAAAACAACAACTTCTGCTGCTGCTACTGCTGCTGCTGCTACTACTACTACTATTACTACTACTACTACTACTACTACTACTACTACTACTACCACCACCACCACTACAACAACAACAACTACTACTACTACTACTACTACAACCACAACAAAAAGAACTTCTGCTACTACTACTACTACTACTACTACCATTGCTGCTGCTGCTGCTACTACTACTACTACTACTACTACCAACTCACCCTGGACATTTTACAAGCAAGGATTACTTGGGTACAGCGTCAGAAAGAAAGGAGAACGCCTGTAATCTTTCATACGTAGTTACAGTGGGTTGTTATTTTTTGTTTAGTATTATTTTTTAATAGTTACTCTACTTTTATATGTACTGTATAAGTGTATATGTTTATGTCTTTCTAATTTGTGTGTATGTGTTTATACGGTATGTATGTGAATGTGTATATGTATATATGGGTGTATGTATGTATGTATATGGATGTATGTGTATGTATATGTATGTATATTATATGGATGTGTATATATGTATGTGTGTGTGTGTGTATGTAAAGATTGTATGGGTGTATGTGTATTTGTGTATGTGTATGTATGTATATTTGTATGTGCATATGTGTATGTATGTGTATGTGTATGTATGTATATGCATATATGTATATGTGTAAGTATACATATGTGTATGTATGTATATGCATGTGTGTTTATACATACTTCTTTAATGTACCTAGATATTATATGCAAATGTTTCATTTTACATTTTCCTTTTAGTCTTTTCGTCTTTTAATGTCTTATTTTATTCAAAAAGAATATTTTTAGATTTTTTTTAGTCTCCAGCTAGTCTTTTATTTTTTAAAAGAGTTTTTTAATTTTTTGTCTATTTCTGTAAACAAAATATGTTTTAGAGTTTCTTTTTAATTGGCTGTGTTCAAACAGCTACTGTCACTGCTGGTTCCTGTGCCTGCTAATCAGCTACGGAGGCTCAGGCCAGAACTATTGTTACAACTACAGCATATGCGATACATGACTGTGTGTACCGAATATCATATCACCATGTATTATATGTGTATTATGTACTAATATCAGCTATGTAGTGTCCTGTACTACGAAATAAAGGAATTGAATTGAACTGAATTGTACTACTACTGCTGCTGCTGCTGCTGCTGCTATTACTACTACTACTACTATTATTGCTACCACCACTACTACTACTGCTACTACTACTACTACTACTACTGCTGCTGCTGCTGCTGCTGCTGCTGCTGCTGCTGCTGCTGCTGCTGCTGCTACTACTACTACTACTACTACTACCACTACCACTACTACTACTACTGCTACTACTACTACTGCTACTACTACTACTACTACTACTACTACTACTACTACCACTACTACCACTACTACTGCTGCTACTACTACTACTACTACTACTACTACTACTGCTACTACTACTACTACTACTACTACTACTACTGCTACTACAAACTTCATGCGGTATAATTCTGTTCAAATTATGGGGGCTCTAAATCAGTGAAATGAGTAGTGATTGCTATATAGCACTCCTTCGTTTAGAGAAAGTCCCTCGAATCCTCATTAAAGCATCCGAGAGCAGCAAGAATATATCCGCAGTTAGATCACAGTACTGAAGGCGTTAAAGGTGCACTCTAACCCACTAGACCTTATATCTCTGGCCTCTGGAAATATCAGCCATCATTATGGGTGTGTGGGTTATATCGGGCATAGTACATGTCGGGGTTGGAGCCACATCGGACAAGTCGCATCCTTTAACAATCACGTGACGAGTGTGGCGTATATCAGTGTTAATATGTAATGGGAATAGAGATGGACTGGAATCTTTAGAAATCATATTGTGGGTGTGGCATATTATCAGTTACAGTATGTGGTGGGGTTAGAGTCAGTGTTATTGTCACTGGAGGTTATCAGTCGGAAAGGTTATCAGCTGGTGAGGTGGTTATCGGCTGGAGAGGTTGTTACCAGCTGGTGAGGTGGTTATCAGCTGATGAGGTGGTTATCAGCTGGAGAGATTATCATCATCTGGAGAGGTTGTTATCATCTGGTGAGGTGGTTATCAGCTGGAGAGGTTGTTATCATCTGGGGAGGTTGTTATCATCTGGGGAGGTTGTTATCAGCTGGTGAGATGGTTATCAGCTGGAGAGGTTGTTATCAGCTGGTGAGATGGTTATTAGCTGGAGAGGTTGTTATCAGCTGGTGAGATGGTTATTAGCTGGAGAGGTGGTTATCAGCTGGTGAGGTGGTTATCAGCTGGTGAGGTGGTTATCAGCTGGAGAGGTTGTTATCAGCTGGTGAGATGGTTATCAGCTGGAGAGGTTGTTATCAGCTGGTGAGATGGTTATCAGCTGGAGAGGTTGTTATCAGCTGGTGAGATGGTTATCAGCTGGAGAGGTTGTTATCACCTGGAGAGGTTGTTAGCAGCTGGTGAGGCGGTTATAAGCTGAGAGGTTGTTATCAGCTGGTGAGGTGGTTATCAGCTGGAGAGGTTGTTATCAGCTGGTGAGGTGTTCATCAGGTACGGTGCATCACTATGTGCAGTTGGAGGCCGTATTCCACCAGTGCAAGGTTCAAAGCCTTGGAAGTATAACTCAAAATAATTCGCATGTTTTATCTCGATTATGTTTAGGTGATTAAGCCATACACTGGTGTTGGACGCCTTCACGTGGTGGTACCGACATAACCAGGCGGACCCACTTTCTCCCTATCTCCAATGGAAGGTTGTGGATTGCAGGAGGACAGCTGTCATCAGCAACCCACCGAGTTCATGTTTCAGATGAGCCTGGAGGCACCATCACAACATTAACTCTTGCTCTCTGATGGCTTAATACCACCTCTAATTTTTCCTGTGTGCAGAAGCTTTATTTCATTTAGGAGAGACTTTATGAACCAGAGTCCTTCCTTACCTCCTGCTGTAAAATAAGCCTTTCTCAAGCTGAAGAGTATAGTCAACAAATAGCAAAGAAAATAACACGTCAGCAGCTTTATAGAGGCTGGAGAGGTTGTTATCAGCAGCTTGTACAGCACCCTACCCGTATCCCTGACCGCCTTGGAGAAAGCTCCAACATACTTGACCTCTTCCTCACAACTAATCCTTCTGCTTACTCTGTTAATCTTTTCTCTCCGTTGGGCTCCTCCGATCACAACCTTATTACCTTAACCTGTCCTATCACTCCGGTACGGCCTGTGGACCCTCCAGGGAAACGTCGTCTGTGGCATTTTGGAGCCGCGGACTGGGAGGCCCTCAGGCAGTACTTCTTTGATTTTCCCTGGAATGATTATTGCTTCCATGGCCGTGAGCCATCTGAGTGTGCCTTGCGCATTACGGAGATTATTCTCTCGGGCATGGAAGCATACATTCCTTTCTCATATCCTTTGACTAATGCACAAAAAGCCTTGGTTTAATCACGCTTGTTCTAATGCTGTCCGCAACAAGGAGAAGGCCTACAAAAGGTACTGGAGCCATCCCACCCCTGAATCACATCATCTTTATGATTCTGCCCGGAATCGTGCTAAGTCTGTTCTTCGCTCTACTAAAAATAATTTCATCCATACTAAATGCTCTCAACTCTCCAACTCGAATTCTTCCCGCTCCTTCTGGCACCTTGCCAAAAATCTTTCTAACAACTTTACCTCATCATCCTTCCCTCCTCTTTTCTACTCTGATGGTTCTGTAGCTATTTCTTCTACTGATAAAGCAGATCTCTTCGCACAGATTTTCTCCTCCAATTCCACCTTAGACGATTCCGGTGCTGTTCCTCCATCACTTCTCCCCTCTGACTTCCTCATGGCTGACATTAAAATTTCTTCAGTTGATGTATTTTCTGCCATCACTGGCCTCAGTACTAACAAGGCATATGGGCCTGATGGGGTCTCTCCTGTTGTTCTCAAGAACTGTGCTTCTGTGCTTACACCCTGCCTAGGCAAACTCTTTCGCCTTTGTCTGTCAACTTGTACCTTTCCTTCTTGCTGGAAGTTTGCTCTCATTCAGCCAGTCCCAAAGAAGGGTGACCACTCCCAACCCTCCAACTATCGTCCAATTGCTTTAACGTCCTGTATTTCAAAAGTTTTCGAGTCAATTCTTAATAGAAAAATTTTAAGGCATCTTTCCTATCACAACCTTCTTTCCGATCGTCAGTATGGGTTCCGTCAGGGACGCTCCACTGGCGATCTTCTCACCTACCTTTCAGACTCCTGGTCATCCTCCTTTCGGGAATTTGGCGAAAGCTTTGCCATTGCACTTGACATCTCAAAGGCTTTCGATCGAGTCTGGCATAAATCTTTAATTTCCAAACTGCCCTCCTACGGTTTCTATCCTTCTATCTGTGCCTTCATCGCTAGCTTCCTTTCTGGTCGTTCTATAGCCGCTGTTGTAGACGGCCATCGTTCTTCTCCTAGATCTATCAACAGTGGTGTTCCTCAGGGCTCTGTCCTATCACCAACTCTCTTCCTTTTATTCATCAATGATTTTCTAAGCTGTACATCTAACCCTATCCACTCATACGCTGATGACTCCACCCTTCACCTTTCCATTCGGTTCCCGCAACGCCCATCTCAACAGTTACTTCAAGAAACAAGGGACGAGGCTATGGCACACCTAATGTCTGACTTGGCTCATATCTCTGACTGGGGTAAAAATAATATGGTTGTCTTTAATGCATCTAAGACTCAGTTCTTACACCTATCAACCCGACAAAATCTTCCACAGGTATACCCATTAATGTTTAATAATATTCAGCTTAATCCTGCATCATCCTTGAACATGCTTGGGGTTTCATTTACTCGGGACTTATCTTGAAAAGATCATATTACATCTCTTGTAAAATCTGCTTCCAAGAGATTGGGTGTGCTAAGCCCACTCCGCTCTTTCTTTACCCCTGCACAATTGTTGACTCTATACAGGGGTTTTATCCGCCCCTGTGTGGAGTGCAACTCTCATATGTGGGGAGGCTCCCCACATACAGCTCTTCTCAATAGGGTGGAGTCAAAGGCTTTTCGTCTCATTAACTCTCCTCCTCTTACTGACTCCCTTCAACCTCTGTCTCTTCGCCGCACTGTTGGATTTTTATCTCTTTTCTATCGCTACTTTAATGGTCACTGTTCCTCTGAACTGTCTGCTTGCATTCCTCCACCTCTACGACGGGCGCGTAGCACCCGTCTGGCAGCAAACTCTCATCCCTTTTCTGTCCAACTCTCTAATGCAAGATTTAACCGTTACTCCCAGTCTTTCATTTATGCAACAGGTCAGCTCTGGAACTGTCTCCCTCTATCTGTATTTCCTGCTGCCTATGATCTCCAGTCTTTCAAACGCAGTGTGTCCAGGCATCTCAAAATGATCGGATCTTGAATTTGGCCCTCTATTGTATTTTGTTTTTCTCTTGAAGGGAACTGTTACTGCGGGCTCATGGCCTTTGGTCCCTTCTTCCTAGCATAAAAAAAAAAAAATTATAAAGAGATTTCCTAGCAACATTTCTGTAACGATTTAGGTTATCTTCTTATATGATAGTGATATATATATATTTTTTATTTCTCTCTCTCTCTCTCTCTCTCTCTCTCTCTCTCTCTCTCTCTCTCTCTCTCTCTCTCTCTCTCTCTCTCACACACAGATCTGCAAAATTTTTGTGGTTAAAAACACGAAATAAATCGGTAAGGAAGACATGGTGTAGAGCCTGCCATACCACCAGGAACACGGTAGTATGCGGGTTAGAAGTAAGGCAATAAATGAAGTACCTTGGTAACCACAAAGATATCCTTCCTGTCCTTCTTGGTCTTCTGAAGGTACGCCTTAATGCCGGCACCCACGCCCTCCTCGTTCATGTAGACGGAGGCGGTGTCGATGTGCCGATATCCGGCCTCCAGTGCCGCCTCCACGCTGGCCTGGATCTCATCCGGCTCAGTCTGCGGGGTGGGACAGGAAGGGGAAATTAGGTTGTAGGTGTCTTAAAGGAGAAGGGTGGGGAGGGGAAATTAGGGAGAATTAACTTTGGAAACGATAAAGGAATATAATGTCAAGAAAGCTGCCATCTCTCTCTCTCTCTCTCTCTCTTTCTCTCTCTGACCAATATCTCAAGGAATTCAGTGTGGGGGTGGTGAGGAAGGGACTTTTAGCTGACATGGGGCTGTCTGTGAGTGAGTAGAGATGGGGAAAACATGAGAGTGATAAATTGATGAGAGAATGCGGCGAACACAGGCCTGCATCTTTCAAACTGACGAGAATAGGTAGCCGTGGTGATAAATCATAATAGTAATAATAATAATAATAATAAAAATAAATTACTGAAAAATAATCCAAATTTAAATAATACTGAGATGACCTTGCCGTGACCTATGACCTACGATATTTTTTTCAGTCAAAACCTAATCACCTGTTCTTCGAATAGCCAGATTTAGTGTAGTTCCATTCAATAATTTTTCTATAATCTTCTTACGAGAGAAAGAGAAAGAGAAGAACAAGTAGCGATAAACACATAACTCATTTGCGTGATCGCCTCCAGGTGTATTAATAAAGTGTAATGAATGCAGTGCAGAATGCAGATCCCTTAACGGCTCGGCCGACGGTACAAAAACATGTTTTGAGGCATGTTCGAAACATTGCTACGGCCATGTTGCATTCATGTTCGACATCTCTCGTTTGGACGTTCAAACGCCCTGACATGCTTCGAGACACTGCAGTGTGGACGTTTCGTGCCAGGGAACAAGTGTGGGGGCAAACACCCTCTTGTTGGACATTCTCTTACTCAGCGGGCAAGACAACTGCTGTTTTCTTTCTTAACTATGGGAGCTATTTTAGTTAGGAGCACTTCAAAATCTGATGCAGACATATGTAAAACATTTTTAAATGTCCCACTATCACTAATGTGTTGGGGTAGTAGTCCTGCATTGTCAAACGCCATCTCATTATATAACATTTCCCTGTGTTCATTTCCCATCTTTAATGAGGGACGCACCCAGTATCGGCGATGGCGTTTGTGTCTGTAACCAAGTATAACAACTGTTGCAGCTGCTGCTAGTAGGAGATCCTCCTCCTCTGCCATGTCGACGGTAACTGCCAGCTGTGCTCTCGTGTGGACCGTCATGATGTTTTAAACTTGATCGAATCTGTGTTTGCAGCATTTTGAAGCTACACTGGACGGCAGGTGTACTATCATGTTTGTGGCTTGTTCAGACGCATGTATGTAGCATGTTCCAGACATGCTACCAGTAATGTTTTGTGCTATGTTTTGGGCTTCGTGTGGCCGAGGCCTAATACGTTTCACACTTATTGAAGGAGAGGCGAAGAGAAGAGAGAGAGAGAGAGAGAGAGAGAGAGAGAGAGAGAGAGAGAGAGAGAGAGAGAGAGAGAGAGAAACGAGAAGGATGAATGAAAAAAATTGAAAGATAAAGGACTAGGAGAAGGAACATGACGTAAAGGACGAAGGCAAGAACAAAAGAAAGACGAAAGCAAAGGAAGAGATTATAACAGAAAGAAAAAAAAAAATTTCATTGTCAAAAAATAATCAGGGAAGAATAATTGGAATGATAAACACTTGAACCAGAAGGTCTGTTGATAAGTTCTTGTTTAGGTAAAAGTGATTATTGTGAGGTCAGAGCATTACCTGTCTGGCCGTTTGTCTGTCAGCTTGCATTAGCATTACCACTACAAGACAGACTATTCTCTCTCTCTCTCTCTCTCTCTCTCTCTCTCTCTCTCTCTCTCTCTAAATGTGTGTGTGTGTGTGTGTGTGTGTGTGTGTGTGTGTGTGTGTGTGTGTGTGTGTGTGTGTGTGTGTGTGTGTGTGTGTGTGTGTGTGTGTGTGTGTGTGTGTGTGTGTGTGTGTGTGTGTGTGTGTGTGTGTGTGTGTGTGTGTGTGTGTGTGTGTGTGTGTGTGTGTGTGTACCAGGGGCAGGATCTCACTGCTACCTGGTGCATCCCGGTGTGGTGGATAGGGGAAGGCCTTGCAGATATTCGAGGGAACGTCTAAGACGGTGTGAATCATGGAACTCCCTGTAGATATCCAGGGCTCCACCAGATATACTGATGAAGGTGGGACAAAATTACAACTCACAAGAAACTTTGGCAGGGAGGTTAGGTTATCTGCCACAGTACCCCTAATCAAACATAAATTCTACTGTTCAAGATTTCACGAGAGTGCCATTTGGATCATTTTCTACTAAGGGTTCAACAGCACTGCCTCCTGTGCTTACGGCCTGTGTGTCACCGAAGTGAGTAGGCATTGTCTCGGAAAATAAGAAACCAGAACATTAAACAAACTAAAATTCATGAAGATGTACAGTCAAAGACAAAAGTAGTGTCGTGAAATTTGGTGAAAATATCTGCTGAAAGACTATAGTTTTGGAGCTGTCTGCTTTGTGTCGAACGATCGGTTGGTAGAACTGACTTGAATTGCCATTTGCTCCAGGTGACCGGCTGCAGATGCCAGCATATAATTTTTTTGCAACTTAACGAAACTAATATACAAAATTATTAAATCTTTCTGGCTGCTGTTTTCATTTAGTATTTATAAAGCGTTTCTCCTCTATTATTTTTATGACCACATTCACAACGTTACAATTCAATTAGCTAAACAGGTCTTCGGAAGTCAGTTCTCCATCTTTATTTACTGTAAATTAGCTAATTAAGTTGATAATTATGACCTGGGACATTATTTAAGCGTTGTAAAACAAAATTCACTATAGTATTCAACACATGAGAACAGAGTTATTCTATTTTATACTTGAATTTTTTTCTCTTTTAGAGTGACTGGCAAACTGAATGCCACAGACGAGTTCGAACATATAAACCAGACGACCGAAGTCTACGCACAACTATCCGTGTGCTTCATTCTAGGTTCACTTCGTTTTTTTTAAGGCGTAAGCACTGCTTGCGGGTGCTGCTTCCATCGTTGTGATTATTTCCTGGTCCTATAGTGGTCTGGTAAGACGAAAACGACCTGAACGATGACGGTTCTCCGTTGTGTCTTCCTCCTGAAATCCTTATCCACCTTTATGCTTATACCAAATGTCTGAGCTTTCTGTTCAGGCTTCGCTTCCCGTAAATAAAGGAACATCATGCCACCTCTCATATGCCTATTGGTTGGATGCAAGTTGCTTGACCTCTCAATACCATGGTATAGTAGGTCTGCTTGACGTTTTTTTTAAGATGTAAGATGAAATGTCAGGTGATCACCGCCTAACCGGTGGCATTTCGTCTCTCATACGAAGTTCGGACTCAGCAATTCTTGCGAGTCGATGTTAAGGCTTCGGAATTTCATGGGTTAATTCGTACCGTCATCCCATCAGTAGCAGATATGAAGCCTGAGGAAGTCAGGCTAGCCAACCAAGAACGTGTAACTGTGGTAGAGATTTCATAATGTTTCAAGTGCTGCACTTAATCTTCGGACAAAACCGCGACACGACTTTTGTCTTTGTACATGCACAATATAAGAAGCCTCGCACAAGATTTTTTTTTTTTTTTTTACGTGTCCGACTCTGGGCAAAGGCTTCAGGGCCTATTTCTCGGGGGCGGTGACCTATCTCAAGGCCCAATAGTCCTCCAACTCAAGTTTTCGAGATCAGTTTTTAAGGTATCAAGTCTTGGGGGAGGCGGTGGCTCAATCGGTAGAGAGGTGGCCTGAAGTCCTTACGGACCCAGGTTCGAATCCCGGCTGGGGCAGGGAACGGTTTAAGGATTTGAATTTCATTAAATCAGGCTTTACTGATCTACCAGAAGACCCGCCGACATGTCGTAAAAATACCCCCGCTAATACCAATACACCAGTCCTGTATGAGACAGCCCTAGCATGTATTCAATATGGACGGTGGGTGTTAGCGCCGAAGTGGTGACATGTAGAGGTGTATGGCATGTAGGAGGACTGCTGGGCCTTGATAGCAGGCTGTGAAGCCTATGTCCAGAGTCGGACACATAAAAAAAAAAAAAAAAAAAAAAATGTCACCACTTCGGCGCTAACACCCACCATCCATATTGAATACATGCTAGGGCTGTCTCATACAGGATTGATGTATTGGTATTAGCGGGGGTATTTTTCCTACATGTCGGCGGGTCATCTGGTAGATCTTGAAAGTCTGCTTTAAGGAAATTCAAATCCTTAAGATGTTCCCTGCCCCAGCCGGGATTCGATCCTGGGTCCAATAGGGCCGCAGGCCGTCTCTCTACCGATTCAGCCACCGCCTCCCCCAAGACTTGATACCTTAAAAACTGATGTCGAAAACTTGAGTTGGAATATTTTAGGTCTGATTGAGATCAACAATAAAGAAAAATTAATTCAACTCCAAAACAGAGGAAAGCAAATTAAAAGAATTAGTGTGGTAGGATTTCTCTTTAACAGAAATCTTGCGGGGAACATTTTGTTTAATTCAGCAATGTATCTGACAGAGTAGCATAGATTGTAAATAGACTAGGTAAACGATTCGCCCTGAAAGTAATACAAGTATATCCACCGATTTCTCAAAGCTCAGACGCAGAAATAGAAACATTCTATGACGACATCTCCCTGATTATGGAAGAAGAAAATGCCGCATATACTACTACGCTCATGGGGGACTTAAATGGAAAAGTTGGCAAATCGAAAAAAAGGGAGAAGCATGTATGAGGAAAATAAGAGTAGAAGAAAGGAATGCCATAGGTGAAAATGTGGTAAATTTGCTAAAACGTACCACTTGAGAATAATGAACACATTCTTTCACAAAAGAACAGCGACATAATTGACCTGGAAAGGTCTAAATAAAAAGAAAAGAAAGAAAAGAATGAAATCGCCTTCATTAAAACAGATAAGAATAACACAGTCTTAAATTTCACAGTCATCAACATAGTAAATAATAGGAAGCGAGCATAGAATGTTCGTTCTTGTTCGTATTTTCAGTTAGTTGTTTTCCGGGGAGGGGCGCTAACCCTCCGCCAACCCACTTGCTGTCACGTAGGGAACACGTGTTGGTTGGTTATAAGGTTACCACCCAGCACTGTGAATGGTTTCCTGGTTTACAGGAAATCATTTGGATTCCCACTGAATGTAGAGCTACCCTAAAAAACAGAGTACCACTACACTAAGTGGGTGGATGATGGGCGCCCCCACCTACCACAAATGGCAGTGCTTTGGTGGTCATTTGTGGCGGGAGGGGGTTGGTGATAGCCAATACCCTCTTCAAGCACAAAATGATCCACAGGTATACATGGCAAGTGATGAAAGGAGTGGGTGGTGAACTGAACGAAAGGAAGGCAATAATTGATTATGTGTGTGTGGATGAAAGGATGCGAAGTTCTGAAATGGATGCAAGAGCATATAGAGGTTGGGGGAGTGGACTTTCTGACCACCACCAAAATCAAGGTCCAAGTAAAATGGAAAAATAGAAGAAGGGAACGACGGGAGGAAGGAATAGACGCAAGAAGAGTGGAAAGGTTACTAAAGGCAGAATATAAGAGAGAAGTGGAGGAGCGATTGGGTAAATATGGATTGGAGTAGATGGAGGACGTGGAAGGTGTGTGCAAGATATTTACAGAAGAAATATGTGCAGCATGTGAGGTGGTGTGTGGGATGAAGAGAAGACGGAAGGGGGTGCAAGGAACAGCAAGGTGGAATGAAGAGGTTAGACAGGCTGTGGCACAAAAGAAGAAAGCATATAGTGAGTGGATGAAAAATAGGGGCGTGGAAGAAGTTGAGAGTTGGAAGAGAGAGTTATGTGTAGAGAGGAAGACAGAAGTTAAAGATTAGTAAGAGAGAGTAAGAAGAGAGTGGATGAGGAATTTGGAAGGAATCTGAGTGTAAAGTGGAGGGACTGTAAGAAAATGTTCTGGAAAGAGGGAGAGAGTTAGACAGGGTGGCAATGAAGTTAGTCGGGAAGTGAAAGACTAAAACAGTAGATTACTAATGGAGAAGTGAGAAAAAGTGAGCAGATGGAAAGAACACTTTAATGAATTGATGAACAAAGAGAATGAAAGTAATACGAGTATAAATGGCTCGGGAATGGCTAGGAGAAGGAGGGATGTGAGAAGACAGGAAAAAATAAGTAGGATGGAAGTTGTGGATGCAATGAAGAAAGTCATAATGGTGAAAGCCCCAGGAATTGATGGAGTGTGTGATGAATTGCTGAAGCATGGGGGAGAGATAGTAGTAGAATGGATGTGGAAGATGTGCAGGTTGGCCTCGGAGGAAGGTAGAGTCCCGGAGGATTGGAAGTCAGGTATAATAATTCCCTTGTACAAAGGGAAAAAGGAAAAAGAAGTGTGTGGTAATCAAAAGGGCATTTGTCTTTTTAGTGTAATAGGAAAAGTATATTGCAGGATACTTATTGATAGAGTTAGGGAAATATCAGAGGAATTAGTTGGAGAAGAACAGGGAGGCTTTAGGAAGGAAAGAGGTTGTGTTGATCAGATATTCATTCTTAGATCTGCAGTGGAAAAGTTTCTAGAGAAGGGAAAGAAGTTGTATGCGGCTTTCATGGATTTGGAGAAAGCATATGACAGGGTGGATAGACAAGGATTGTGGAAAGTAATAAGAGTATATGAAGTAGATGGGAAGTTGTTGAATGCTGTGAAGAGTATGTATGAGGGGGCTAACACTGCAGTGCGTGTGGATAGCGAACTGAGTGAATTTTTCTATTTGAAGGTTGGGTTCAAACAGGGATGTATCATATCTCCATGGTTGTTGAATCTGTATATAGATGGGATTATAAAAGAGATACAAGGTAGGACAGTGGATGTTGGAGTGGTCCTAATGATAGAGGGCAGTGTCTGAAAACTCCCTGTACTGTTGTTTGCCGATTATACTGTGCTGTTAAGTGAAGACGAAGGGGAGCTGCAAGGCTTGGTGCATGATTTTGGAAAAGTGTGTAAGATACGGAATCTCAAGGTGAATGTAGGGACAGGGTCGGATTTAGGAATCGGCAAACTGGGTAGTTGCCCAGGGGCCTCCATATATTTCATGAACCCCCCCCAAAAAAATGTATTTTTGTGTCACTGACCTTTATGGAACTTTTGTTGGTAGCCCATTTTTGAAAAGCAGTTTAGAATGGTGCCAATAGAAAATCAGCAATTCCTAAAACACTTCAAATCATGGAGGCAGAAACAGGAGTTAGTCGTCTAGGGAACACAAATTGTTAAACATATGCTTATAAAAATAAACACAAATTTGAAATTATGTTTATTATTCTTCAAAGGAACTGTACAGTCATCAATGGCCAGCCACTGACCCAGTATATATATATATATATATATATATATATATATATATATATATATATATATATATATATATATATATATATATATATATATATATATATATATATATATATATATATATATATATATATATATATATATATATATATATATATATATATATATATATATATATATATATAATATAATATATATATATAATATATATATATATATATATATATATATATATATAGATAGATAGATAGATAGATAGATAGATAGATAGACTGAAGCACCAGTCAAACAGGGCAGTACTCCCGAGGTGGATGGAGAAATGGTGATAGGGAGAGCCGGAGCTCCCGTTTCACCAGCCCTCAAGACTTGATCCTGACCATCTCCCTTTGCTGAACATTTTCAGGGCATTCATTTACATAGGGAGTAGGCCAGCATGCTCTTATAATACCTCTACCTTCAACTGTCTACAGCACACAACACGCGCATATCACACCCTCTATTCACTCTCTTTAGCAATGGCCGCTGCAATGTTACTATCAAATAAGGTGGTACCTAGGATTACCACCATCGGCAGGGTAGGGCTGGCAGCACAGGGTCCTCCCGGTCGCCATCAAGCGACTGTGCCGGCAGCGACTCTTGCAATTTCCAGTGGTGCTCGTCAGCGGAGAAGTGAAAGTGCGGCCTTATTCTTCACCAACATCTGCGGCCTTAGTAGAAATTTAAACTCAGTTCATTGTTTCCTTCAATCCATATCCCCTCTGGCCCTTTTCCTCACAGAACCCCAATACTCACCCTCTACTGATATATCCCCATTTTGTTTACCCGGTTACCATCTCCTCACAAACTTCCGTAACAAGGGCGGCACATGTTGTTAAGTCAAATCTCAATATACAGTTGATACAATTATAAACTTCACTTCATCCAGTTTTGACTACTTATTGTATAAACTAAATTGTCAAAATATTACCAAATATATCTGTGTAGTCTATCGCTCCCCCAATGCTTCCTTGGAACCCAGTGTATTTGATTCCATATCCACACAGTTGAGTAACCTTAACCTTGCCCTTACCAACCGAAATTACCATTTTGGGTGATTTTAACATACACAATGTTGAATGGTTATTGCATCCTGCCAGGACTGACGACGCTGGTCTAGAGTGTGAGCTGTATGCAGAATTGTTTAATCTTACCCAGCTGGTAAAGCAACCAACCAGAATACCTGATAATCCTGACCATAATGCCCATCTCTTCGATTTATTCTTGACAAATAATCCAGATCAATACAGGATAGAGGTACTGTCACCAGTTGGATCCTCTGACCACAATCTCATCAAAGCCTCATTAGTTAACCCCCCCACACCTCCCCGTTCTGAACCTGTCAGGGTGACCCGATGGCATTTTGATAGGGCAAACTGGGATGGATTTAGAAATTATCTTGCTGGCATTCCATGGCAGTCTTTTTTCTCTAGTGATTCCAATTCTACCCAGTCCCACATTTGTGACTTAATACTAGATGGTATGGATTTATTCATACCAAGTCAACAGTTCACTAAAAGATCGAACTCTCCAAAATGGGTTGATGGCAACTGTGCCCGAGCAACAGCCCAAAAGTCATTAGCATATAACTCTTACTTAAAATCAAAAACATCTGAATTACTCACCCAATTTAAAATTGCTGGAAATCATGCAAAAGCTGTAATAAATCTAGCTAAATCTAACTTTCTTTAAAAGCAAGCATCGAAACTACCTAACCACCCTAATGACAATCGAATATTTTGGTCAAATCTCAATTCTTTCAACAATAACTTTATCGAGTCATCATCCATTCTCCCACTAAAATCTTCAGATGGCAACATTACAAATGATCCACGTGCGAAAGCAGTTATTTTTGCAGTACATTTGCCAAAAATTCTACCACAGACTATGCCAGCCAGAACGTCCCAGTACTAGAACTTGACTCTCCCGAAATTGTTCCACTTAAAATACAGACAAGATACCTAAACTCCATCCTAGACAATTTAACTACAAACAAAGCTCCAGGCCCAGATGGAATTCTGCCAATTGTTTTGAAAAAGTGTTCCCTTGAACTTGCCTCTGTTCTAGCTAAATTATTCAGACTGTGCATACGTACTTCTTCTTTCCCAATTTCATGGAAAGAAGCCAATATCCACCCAATTCCTAAGAAAGGAAGTTCCTCTGACCCCTCTGATTATAGACCAATAGCAGTCACATCTTCTCTTGGGAAGGTATTTGAAACTTTAATTAATAAGCACATTGTTAAACATCTTGAATCCAGCAACTTAATTAGTGACAGACAATATGGTTTTCACCATGAAAGATCCACCATTGACATACTCAATCTCCTAACTTATACCATCCATCAATCGACATACATGAAGAAACTCATGCAGTAGCCCTCGATATTTCTAAAGCTTTCGATAGAGTATGGCACCGTTCCCTGATGTCTAAACTTCCTTGTTATGGACTAACGTCTTTTGTTCCTTTGATTTCCTCATATCTCAATGACAGGAAAATAAGGATAAAAGTAGACGATCTATATTCGAATTTCCACTCAATTAACGCCGGCGTGCCACAGGGATTAGTTATGGCGCCATCCCTGTTCCTGTTCATATTAATGATCTCTTATCTGTCACCCACAATCCCATCCACTCATATGCAGATGACTCAACACTACATAGTTCATTCACACTCAGACACCGATTTACAAAGTCTAATATCTCTACATCTCAACTCAGTACGGCCATCTCCATAAATCAAGAGCAATCTACGATCAGTGAATGGGGACAAAACAACCAAGTCTTATTTGATCAAGTAAAACTAAATACAAACAATTTACTAATAGACAGATATTGCCAGATTCGCATATTATCTTCAATACTACTAATACTCCCATCTCCAAAAATATTGAAATTCTCGGCGTCTCACTTACCAATGTCCTCAGCTGGACCTCTCATGTTAGATCACTTGCTAAAACCGCCTCAAAGAAACTTAGATTAATGTACAGAGTCTGTAACTTCTTCATTGACGAGCAGTTAGCTGTAATTTATAAGAGTCCTGTGCGCTCTTAGCTTGAATATTGCTCACCATTGTGGAATGGATGTGGAGAGGTTGCATTAAAACAGACAAAATTCAGAACAAGGCTGTTAGAATTATTAACAACCCTGCCATTACAAATAAATTACCTCCCGTGCAAGTAAGAAAGAATGTTGCCTCCCTTGCATTATTATATAGATATTTTTATGGCAAATGCTCAGACGAAGTTGCGTCCATGGTGCCACCTCTCCATGCCTTCCCTCGTGCTACACGGGTATCTGATAGCGCTCATGACTGGAATGTCACTCAGCCATATTGCAGAACTTCTGCCTATCAGAATTCTTTCATTCCCCGTACTGCATCTCTTTGGAACTTGCTTCCCCAGAGTTGTTTCTCTCCAAACTTCAACCTACAGCTGTTAAAGTCTAACTGTTACAGATATTATATGAACAGAGGAACCAGTAATCTGGTGTATGGATTATTTTTTTTATTCATTTGTTTTTCCTACCCCTGTTCTGTTATTTAATATATATATATATATATATATATATATATATATATATATATATATATATATATATATATATATATATATATATATATATATATACATTGTTACATAGCCTATGATTTCTTCATACTTTGTGTAATTCTAACGTACAGTATGCTGCATGTTTGATCACGAGCGTGTTCTACCTCACTCCTCCCCTGTTTTTCAGAGCAGGATTGTCAACTCTTTGTCCCCATGGCTTCATTTGCGCGTCCTTCTTACAAGTTGTATCAAGCTCTGCCGGCCCCTATATAATGAGCTCAGTCTCTGCATTATTGCCACTTAGATCTACTCCTCATTTTGTTCACATCTCTGTCCTCCCCTGTGAGTGCTCAGGAAGTCTCCAACCATCTAGCAGCTGTGTAATTTGAGTATAAGTGTTATTACATTTTGTTCTTGTACTGTATAGCATAAGGTGTTGATTTGTAGGCCTAGTAAAGTTTTTGTAATTCATAAAGTCAGCAAGTGGTAATAATATTTTGTATCTGTAATAATATATCTTGTGTTAACTGAGCATTATCCAGTGTATTCTCATTTTATCAGGGCTAACTTAGATAAAATTACTCTTGCTAATTTCGTGTTAATAGAGGCTATTGCAGTTAACCATATATTTAACCTGTTTTTTGCCATTACATTATCCTTATGAGTCCTGAATGTTTTGTTGTTAGTTTGAGCATTAAACTTTAACTTGTAATTTTACCTAACTCTTTTGTTTTGAACCTGGAACTTTACGGGACAGTAGTGATTTTTAGTATTCTCACTTAAAGTGTACATTATCTTTCTCTGTTCCGTAACATAAATTTGGCGACCTCTTATCAGGATATTCAGGATATTATCATAAGGATATTGCTTGATATTTTGTGACTGATTTATTCATAATGTCTACTATTACTACGCTTGATGAAGCCAAAGATTTTTTGTCAAATGTGCAAACAGTGTGTGATGTAGAAAACAGAACAAAGAATGAACTTAAGCTTGTTGCTCAACAATTGGGAATTGTTGTTCGCTCTCATCATTCTAAAGATCAAATTGTTGACATGATTAATGAAAGCTTGTTTAATGTAACTCCTCCAAATGAACAAACGCAGATTGAATTAGCTAAGTTACAGCTAGCCCTGCAGGAGGCTCGTGCTAAGGAGGCTGAATTTCAGGCAAAAGCTAAGAAGGCTGAGGCACAAGTTGAAATTGCTAGGATTCAGGCAGACCATCAGTATCGCATGAAACAAGGTGGAACTGGATCATCTAGCTCTGATGATTTTGATGTGGCTAAAAATGTTAAACTTGTCCCTCCTTTTAATGAATCTGATTTAACGAAGTATTTTCAGTTGTTTGAGAGGGTAGCTACAGGTTTTAATTGGCCCAAAAAGTATTGGCCAGTACTCCTTCAAACTGTTCTCACCGGTAAAGCTCAAGTAACTTATGCATCTTTGCCTCAGGATCAATCTGATAATTATGATGTAGTTAAGAGCTTGATTCTTAAGGCCTATGAGCTTGTTCCTGAAGCCTACAGAGTAAAATTTAGGACAACTTATAAGCAAGATAAGCAATCCCATGTTGAGTATGCAAAAATCAAAGAAGATCTGTTAGAGCAGTGGTTAAATTCTAAGAATGTGGATTCTGATTTTGACAAATTTAAGCAGATGATTTTGCTGGAGGTCTTCAAAAGGTGTATTAATAAAGATGTAAGCTTATATCTTGATGAGAGAAGAATAGATAATTTGTCTGATGCTGCAGTTTTAGCTGATGAATATGTTCTCACTCACAAGAGATATTCTAGAGAAAAAAGGAAAGCTGAGAGTAAGTACGTTGCCTCTACTCAGAGTACAGGTAACAGAAAAGAGAGTAAAGATGATGTTTCTCAGGAAGTAAATACCAGCTTCACCTCTAGATTTCAGAAAAGTAAATGTACTTATTGTAGTAAGCTTGGTCATACTATGGAGAAATGTTTCAGGAGACAGCGTGATGTGAACAAAAAGGAGTCTTTAAATATTCAGTCAATTGGTCTAGTGTCCACCCTTGAGAGTTCCCAGAATTCTTTAACTGAGTTAACTGAACCTGCTTTGAGGGGTAAATTAAATTCTCATAATGGAGCTCCTCTTTTGAGCAGTAACGTGGGTGACACTCTCAAGAGTTCATGTGCTAATTTCCTGTCTGAAGGTTTTGTCAGTCCTCTGGACAGTAATGACAGGAAATCAGTTAAAATATATCGTGATACAGGTGCTTGCCAATCCCTTATGCTGACCAGTGTTCTAGGCTCTAATGTTAATTCCTCTGATGAAACTGTAATCTTACAAGGCCTAGGGAATAATTACTTCTCTGTCCCTCTGTGCAGAGTGAATTTAGAGTCTGGTTTTGTTAATGGTTCCGTTATGGTTGGGTTGGTTGAGACACTCCCAATGTCAGGTGTAACTTTCTTACTTGGAAATGATATTGGTGGAAGTCAAGTGTGTCCAGCTCCTCAGTTGTCTAGTGAGCCAGTGGCTGCGACCCAGGATTGTGATGTCCCTGATGTGTTCTCTGCATGTACTGTCACTAGGGCTAA
Organism: Coenobita brevimanus; assembly: GCF_032717465.1. Taxonomy (NCBI): domain Eukaryota; kingdom Metazoa; phylum Arthropoda; class Malacostraca; order Decapoda; family Coenobitidae; genus Coenobita; species Coenobita brevimanus. The sequence goes on from NC_137031.1 coordinate 28,133,593, forward strand.
GTCTAAAGTTACTGGTGACTTAGAGGATAATGATGATGGTGATGTTATCCTAGCTGACATTTTTCTTGCTAATTTGGACCACTCACCAGATGAGGCAGTACCGCGTAGTGTTGATAATTTGTCTCGTCAAGAGTTGGTTGAGTTGCAGGTTGCTGACCCTGAGTTGAAAGGTCTAGCTAACTCTGCTTGCAGTGAGGAAGAGTCAGCTGGTGCTTCTACTTGTTATTATATAAAGTCAGGAGTACTTATGAGGAAGTGGAGACCCCCAACAGCGTAAGCTGACTGTGAATGGGAGGTTGTACATCAAGTTGTCATCCCTCGTGTTTGTAGGCAGGATATCATTAGAGTGGCTCATGATTCCAGTTTGGCAGGACACCTTGGAGTGAGGAAGACTGTGGCACGCATTTTGAAACACTTCTACTGGCCAGGTATCTTCAGGGATGTTTCCTGGTATTGTAAGTCTTGTCACACCTGTCAAGTTGTGGGGAAGTGTAATCAGACCGAAAAGGTTGCACCTCTAGTTCCCATTCCTCCTTTTGAGGCGCCTTTCACCCGTGTGTTGGTGGATATTGTGGGCCCTCTTCCTAAGAATTCTTCAGGATTTTCTTATGTGTTGACCCTGATTGATATGGCTACTCGTTATCCTGAAGCCATTCCACTTAGAAATATTTCAGCAAAGAACGTGGTTAAGGAAATGCTAGGGTTCTTCACAAAGTTTGGTCTGCCCAAGGAGGTACAGTCAGACCGGGGAAGTAATTTCATGTCAAATGTTTTCAAGCAGTCTCTGAAAGAGTTGGGCATCACCCAGACCACGTCTTCAGCTTACCATCCCCAGACTCAATGAGCGTTGGAGAGATATCATCAAACACTCAAATCGATGCTCAAGAAATACTGTTTGGAACATCAGAAAGACTGGGATAAAGGTCTTCCATTCGTTGTTTTTGCCGCAAGAGAATCTCCAAATGAATCACTGGGATTCTCACCTTTTGAACTACTGTTTGGCCATGAAGTAAGAGGACCCCTTAAGCTACTCAAGGAATGCTGGCTGTCGGAGGAAGATGACGTCAACCTGCTGGAGTATGTGATGAAGTTCAAAGAACGGCTGTCCACTGCTTTACAGCTGGCGAGAGAGAATTTAGGAGCTGCTCAGGAGAAGATGAAGACTTGGTATGATAAGAAGTCCAGGTTACGCCACTTTCAGCCAGGAGATCAGGTTTTGATTCTGCTACCAGTGCATGGGCAACCTCTTCAAGCCAAGTTTAGTGGTCCTTATTTCGTGGAGAAGAAAGTCAGTGATGTCAACTATGTCATCGCCACACCAGATCGTAGAAAGAACAAGCAACTTTGTCACATCAACATGCTAAAGTTATATCACAGGCGGGACGAAAATAACCCAGTCTGCACTGTAGCTGTTCCACCCGAGTCTGCAAGTGAAGTTCTCCCATGCAGCATGAGCCTGAGTGATAGTTTGGGGAAGAATCCTGATATCATGAATGATCTCCAGACTAAGCTTTCTCATCTACCTCCCGAGGAAAGGCAGGAGTTTTCGGCATTACTGCAGGAGTACCCGCAAGTGTTCCGTGCCACTCCAGGAAGAACTACTGTGTTGATGCATGATGTCGATGTTGGAGACGCAAAGCCAATTAAACTGCCTCCTTACCGTGTGAACCCAGTGAAAGTTCCTCTCATCCAGAAGGAGCTTGGCTACCTGTTGGACCACAAGATGATTGAGCCCTGTCAGAGCGAGTGGAGTTCTCCTGTCACTCTAGTCCCTGAGCCAGGTGGGTCACAGCGGCTTTGCATCGACTACAGACGTGTTAATCAGATAACCAAAACAGACACTTACCCTCTCCCTCGCGTGGAAGATTGCATAGACAAGATCGGAAAGGCTAGGTACATAAGTAAGTTTGATTTGTTAAAGGGATACTGGCAAGTACCTATGACTGAACGTGCTAGGGAGAGCTCATATTTTGTAACACTAGGAAAGACTTTTGCATGTTCTGTAATGCCATATGGTATGAACAATGCACCAGCCACATTTCAGAAGCTCATGAATGTTGTAACAGAGGGTTTGGCAGGGTGTGTTATTTATATTGATGATGTATTAATCTTCAGTGACAACTGGAAAGATCACCTATGCCATGTCAGTAAATTTCTTGAGCGTTTGGTTCATGCTAATCTTGTAGCTAATTTATCAAAGTGTGAGTTTGGTCAAGCTAAAGTTCAGTACCTTGAGTACGTAATTGGTGATGGACATGTTGCACCACCAGGAGCTAAGATTCAGGTTATAAGTGATCTTCCCAGACCTAAAAGTAGGAAAGAGCTACAAAGATTTTTGGGAATGGTAGGTTATTACAGGAAATTTGTTCTTAACTTTTCAATTCTTGTATCACCACTTACAGACCTACTGAAAAAGGGAGTTAAATTTGTCTGGACCGATAACTGTGAATCCTCTTTCACCAAACTTAAAGCTATCCTGTTAAGTCAGCCAGTGCTCGCTACTCCAAATTTTGCTAAGCCTTTTAAGATGGCTGTTGACGCAAGTGAAACAGGAGCTGGGGGCTGTTTTACTGCAAGAGGATGATCAGGGTATTGAACACCCTGTATCTTATTACAGTAAGAAGTTCACTCCACCTCAAAAGAACTACTCAACTATTGAGAAAGAGCTTTTGGCCTTGATTTTGGGTTTACAGCATTTTTCATTTTATTTGTGTTCTGGTTTTGACCCCATAGTCATTTATACCGATCATAACCCACTGAAATTCCTTAGTAAGTTTAAAGATAAAAATCAGAGATTGACAAGATGGAGTCTACTTCTTCAGGAGTATTCATTAGACATACTACATGTCAAGGGGAAAGAAAATGTTATTGCAGACTGCTTATCTAGACTTTAGACATTTTTGTTTTAAAGTAATAAGAAATTTCCTTTGTAAATTTCTTTTTTCTTTGTGGGAAGGTGTTACATAGCCTATGATTTCATCATCCTTTGTGTAATTCTAACGTACAGTATGCTGCATGTTTGATCACGAGCGTGTTCTACCTCACTCCCCCCCTCCTCCCTTATAGTAGAGTAAGTCGTTCTTTCTGTTGTTCAGAGCAGGATTGTCAACTCTTTGTCCCCATGGCTTCATTTACGCGTCCTTCTTACAAGTTGTATCAAGCTCTGCCGGCCCCTATATAATGACCTCAGTCTCTGCATTATTGCCACTTAGATCTACTCATTTTGTTCCCATCTCTGTCCTCCCCTGTGAGTGCTCAGGAAGTCTCCAACCATCTAGCAGCTGTGAAATTTGAGTATAAGTGTTATTACATTTTGTTCTTGTACTGTCTAGCATAAGGTGTTGATTTGTAGGCCTAGTAAAGTTTTTGTAATTCATATTGTCAGCCAGTGGTAATAATATTTTGTATCTGTAATAATATATCTTGTGTTAACTGAGCATTATCCAGTGTATTCTCATTTTATCAGGGCTGACATAGATAAATTTACTCTTGATAATGTCGTGTTAATAGAGGCTATTGCAGTTAACCATATATTTAACCTGTTTTTTGCCATTACATTATCCTTATGAGTCCTGAATGTTTTGTTGTTAGTTTGAGCATTAAACTTTAACTTGTAATTTTACCTAACTCTTTTGTTTTGAACCTGGAACTTTACGGGATAGTAGTGATTTTTAGTATTCTCATTTAAAGTGTACATTATCTTTCTCTGTTCCGTAACAATATATATATATATATATATATATATATATATATATATATATATATATATATATATATATATATATATATATATATATATATATCATCCAATCCTACGTTGCCCCATGAGGAGTGTAGGAGCCCGGGGCTAGGCAGGTTCGTCCTAACATATAAGATGAGAGTGACCAGCCTCACTCATCCCTGAGTGGCATTCCGTCATTCTTTTTTCTTTCTTTCCTTCATTCTTTCCTCTTCCTTCTGCGTGTGGGTAGCTCTACACTGAGTGACAAGCCAAATGGTTTCCTGTACACCAGGAAACCATTTATTACGCTGGCTGGTAACCATATAACCAGATTTTTGCGCCTGGTGGTTTAGTGAGTAATTATGGCGCTCCAGTCGGACTGAGCCTGTGAAGGTTTATATCCAAGGGGGTGGTTGGGGTTTATTGCTCACGTGTATATATATATATATATATATATATATATATATATATATATATATATATATATATATATATATATGTGTGTGTGTGTGTGTGTGTGTGTGTGTGTGTGTGTGTGTGTGTGTGTGTGTGTGTGGCGGGGGGGACACAATCTGGCCGCACTACGGGGTGGTACTACTACTCTGCGGCCAGGTCGTGTTAGGAAGAATACTGCCACCGTATTCCCTGCTTGTCGTAAAAGGCGACTAAAAGGGGCGGGGTGAGGGGACTAGGGACCTCCTCCTCTGTTTTTTAGTTCCTAAAAAGAGACAGGCCACGGAAAGGGATGGGGGATGGAGTTATCCCCGTACCCTGAATACTGGGGGGTATGAATGTGCGTGGATGTAGTACGATTGAGGCTAAAAGGGAGGAGATTGGGAGAATGTTTGTGAGAAGAAAGTTGGATGTGTTAGCTTTGAGTGAAACGAAGATGAAAGGGAAAGGGGAATCTATGTTTGGAAGTGTGAATGGAAGATTGTCAGGTGTTGATAGAGGAAGGGCAAGAGAAGGTGTGGCCTTGTTAGTGAGTCCGGAAGTACAGCAATGTGTGATTGAATGGAAGGAGGTGTCATCGAGACTGATGTGGGTGAAAGCGAAATTTGATCGTGAGTTGTGGGTGTTTGTGAGTGCATATGGGCCTGGTAGTGAAAGGGATGAAGAAGAGAGGGAGTCTTTCTGGAATGATGTTGGTGAGTGTCTGCAGAGTTTTGGAGCGAATGTGAATGTGGTAATGATGGGAGATCTGAATGCTAGAGTGGGAAATGTAGCAGTTGAAGGCGTAGTTGGTATGCATGGTGTGCCTGGAAGAAATGAAAATGGAGAACAAATGATAGCGATGTTTGTTGAGCGAGAGATGGTGATTGGGAATACGCTGTTTGAGAAGAAGATGTTTATAAGTATACATGGGTGAGACAGGAGGGTGAAAGGGTTGTTGATAGAGCTTTGATGGACTATGAGGTTGTGTCTAGGAATGTAATAGGAAGATTGTTGGATATGAGAGTTCTGAGAGGGGAGGGTGGAGGTATGTCTGACCACTACCTGATGGAGGGAAAGTTAAGAGTAGGTAAGAGATGGGTGAGAGCTAGGAGGGTTAGGTGTGGCAGGGAGGTTTTGAAAGTGAGTTGGATAAAAGGGAGAAAAAAAATAGAGTATCAGGAGAAATTGAAAGATGAGTGGAACGCAGTGAAAGATCGGGAAAATGGCAGTGTGGAGGAGGAATGGCAATTGTTTAAGAGTGCTGTGGTGGGGCATGCAGAAGAGGTGTGTGGTGTGAGACGTGTGGGTGGTGGTGTAAGAAAAGGAAGTGAATGGTGGTGCGAGGAAGTAAGTATGGCTGTGGCTGAGAAGAGACGTGCATATGAAGTGTGGCTGCAGAGGAAGGATGAGATGTCATATGAAAGGTATAAGGAAAAGAGGATTAGAGCGAGAAGGGCTGTGAGTGATGCTAAAGTGGCAGCAGATGAGAGGTGGGGTAGGCGGCTGACAGAGAATTTTCAGCAGAATAAGAAAATGTTTTGGAAGGAGGTGAAAAGGGTGCGAAAGGGAGAGTCTGGGAAGGAAGAACGAGTAAAATCAGAGGATGGAAGGATGTTAATTGAAATGGATGCAGTAAGGAAGAGATGGGCAGAGTATTTTGAAAGATTGTTAAATGTAGAGGAGGAAAGGGTGGCTGAGATTGTGGTGGATGGAAGGGTGCAAGGAATAAATGTGTTGGGAGAGTTGAATGATTCTTTGATCACGAAGGAGGAAGTGGAGAAGGCAGTAAAGGCAATGAAAACAGGGAAAGCTGCAGGTATGGATGGGTGTGCTGTGGAATGCCTGAAGGGTGGTGGATTGACTATTGTTGACTGGTTAGTAAGATTGTTGAATGTGTGCTTTGAGAAAGGTATGGTGCCAATTGACTGAGCAAGTGCTTGCGTGGTCCCGTTCCATAAAGGCAAGGGTGATAAGTATGAATGTACTAGCTTTAGGGGTATAAGTCTGTTGAGTGTTCTAGGTAAGGTGTATGGTAGAGTGTTAATTATGAGAGTTAGAGAGAGTACAGAGGGAGTGATTGGTGATGAGCAGTGTGGCTTTAGGAGAGGGAGGGGATGCGTTGATCAGGTGTTTGCTGTGAGACAAGTGTGTGAAAAGTATTTAGCGAAAGGCAAGGATGTGTTTTGGGCATTTATGGATTTAGAGAAAGTGTATGATATAATTGATAGGGAGACTTTGTGGACTGTTTTAAGATTGTATGGACTTGATAGAGGGGTACTAAAAGGGGTGAAAAGTTTTCATGTAAATAGTAGAGCGTGTGTAAGAGTGGGAAATGCTGTGAGTGATTGGTTTCCTGTGAGAGTGGGGCTGCGACAGGGATGTGTGATGTTGCCTTGGTTATTTAATATTTACATGGATGGTGTTGTAAGGGAGGTGAATGCAAGAGTTTTAGGTGGAAGTCTGAGTCTGGTGAATGTTGATGGTGGAGAGTGGAATCTGAAGCAGCTGCTGTTTGCAGATGATACTTCACTGGTGACTGATTCAGAGGAGAGATTGAGACAGTTGGTAGAGGAGTTTGGAAGGGTGTGTGATAGGAGGAAATTGAAAGTAAATGAGAATAAGAGTAAAGTGATGAAGTGTACGAGGTTGATAGATGGTAGGGGGATGAATATAGTTTTGAATGGTGAGTTGCTTGAGGAGGTAGATTGTTTTAAATATCTAGGGTCACATATTGCTGTGGATGGAAGTATAGATGCAGAAGTGATGTTTACAATAAATGAAGTAGGAAAGGTGCTGGGAGGAATGAAAAAAGTGTTTAAATGTCATTCGCTTAGAATGGATGTAAAGAGACGGCTGTATGAGGGTGTTGTGGTACCGACTGCGTTATATGGGGCTGAAACATGGAATATGGGTGTAGCAGAGAGGAAAAGTTTGAATGTAATGGAGATGAGGTGTCTGAGGAGTATGTGTGGAGTGACGCGTATGGATTGGGTGCGAAATGATGAAGTGCGAAGGAGAACTGGAGTTGTTCGGGAGATGGCTGGTAGAGGTGAGCAGAGGGTGTTGCAATGGTTTGGGCATATGGAGAGAATGGATAATGAGCGATTGGTGAAAAAGATAACTAGATCTGATGTGAGAGGTGTAAGGCTGAGAGGAAGACCACAAATAGGATGGATGGACAGTGTGAAGAGAGTGTTGGATGCGAGAGGGATGTCTGTTGAGCAAGGAAGAGTGGCTGTGTGTGACAGAAATAAATGGAGAGAAATTGTGAATGAATAAGTGATGACGCAGCCCTGAGGGGATATTCTCTTGCATTTGGTCTGATCAGTTAGTCAGGTCAGGCGCGGGTAAGGGGATGGGTCTGTTATGATGTGGCAGGGGTAAACCAGTTCTGCTGTCAGGCCCTGCTGTTGATGTCACTGACAGCATTGCGCAGTTGACCCTTGTGTGGTATGGTGCTGTGAGGATCTGTCCGTTCTTCCCTTTGGGGCTAAGATTCGAATGAATGTGTTTGAATGGATGAGTAAATGGGGAGTGAGTCGTCCTGTCTCTGCTACCACCTTTTCCTTGGGGGAAGCAGCCTAGGTTTATATGTATATATATATATATATATATATATATATATATATATATATATATATATATATATATATATATATATATATATATATATATAAACTTAAAAATCAGAAGAAGGAAAAATCTGTTGTTGGTAGATACGATATTGTTAAGCTCAGAAGGGAAGGAGAAGAAAAAGAGGAATTCAGATTAGAATGCAGAAATAGGTTTTTGGTGTTGGAAACGTTGGAAGAGGGGGAGAGAAGTGTAGATGAGATGTGGGAGGATGTGAACAAAGTTTTGCATGAGCCTGCTGAATGTACGATTGGAAGGAGACATAGATTCAGGAGAAAGAAATGGATAACAGAGGAAACGTGGGATATGATAAAAAAGAGAGGTGAGGCTAAATTGAGGAGTGAGATGCAATGCGTTGATGAACGAGAGATTGAATTAGCAAAAGCTGCGTACTGGAGTTTGAATTCAGAAGTAAGAAGGTTAGCTAGGAGAGATAAAAGAAGACGTGTGGATGAAAAGGTTGCAGAGACTGAAATCTTAATAAACAAAAATGATGGACAGAGTCAAAGAATAGCATATGAATCGATTAGAGAACTGAGTGGTAATGCAGGTAAACGCAAGGAAATACCAGTTAGAGACAGGGAAGGAAATTTATTGACCAAAGATGGAGATATTAAAAATAGATGGAAAGAGCATATTGAGACAGTTCTTAATAGACCAATACCACCAGAAGAGGATATACCGTCTGCTCAGGAAGATTTAAATATAGAAACAGGAGAGTTGAGGCTTGCAGAAGTGGAGAAAGCAGTAAAACAGTTAAAGAATAATAAGGCACCAGGGGAGGATGGTTTATTTCCGGAAATGTTTAAAGTGGAGGGGGATAGATTAATAATGATCTTGACCAAGCTATTCAATAAGATATGGGTGACGGGGTTACTACCATCAGTTTGGAAGAATGGTGTAATTGTTAAAGTTCCGAAGAAGGGAGACCTGAGTGAATGTGGTAATTGGAGGGGAATCTCTTTGTCACCGATAGCTTTGAAAGTTTTCAGTAGAGTGTTGTTAAATAGGTTGGAGCCGGTGGTTGAGGGTATTCTGAGGGATGAACAGGCTGGTTTTAGAAAGGGACGTGGTTGCAATGATCAGATCTTTATAGTTAGGCATTTGATGCAGCAAGTTAATGAAATGAGAGGACCGTTAAGTCTTTGTTTTGTTGATTTTGAAAAGGCTTTTGATAGTGTTTCGAGAGAGACTATGGGGAAGATCATGAGACATTATGGAATACCAGAGGAGTTTGTGAGGGTCATTATGAACATGCATGAGGACACATTTTGTAAAGTGATGGTTGATGGTTGTCTGAGTGATTCGTTTGAAGTCAAGTCCGGAGTAATTCAAGGTGGTGTTCTATCGCCTTTACTATTTATATTGGTCATTGATTACATTATGAAACGCGTTGGAACAGAAACCGGTGCAGGTATACTTTGGGGGGAGAACAGGAAACTTTTGGATTTAGATTATGCAGATGATATAGTTTTGATTTGTGATGGGCCAGAAGAGATGCAGAGAGTGTTGGACTGTTTGGTGAGTGAAGGTCGCAAGGTGGGTTTGGTTATTAATTGTGGAAAAACTGAAATAATCAATATGAATATGGAAAATGCACAGGAATGTGTAATTGGAGGTATGGTTGTAAAGCAAGTTGATAGGTTTAAATATTTAGGTACTTATTTAGCCAAGGATGGTTCTTTGAACTTTGAATTCGAGGAAAGGTTAAAGAAGGCTAATCAGGCAATGGGAATGCTTAAAAATATTTGGAATAATAACAATTTCTCTGTGCATACAAAAATCAAACTTTATAAGGTAATGGTTAGGAGTATCTTAATTTATGGACACGAGTCTTCGTACAGCACAGTGACTATGGAAAATAAATTCTTGGTGTTTGAAAATAAAGCACTTAGAAGAATATTAGGAGTTAAGTGGTGGGAAAGGATACCAAATAGTAGAATTAGAGAAATAACGGGAGTGCAGCCGATCGATGAATATGTTAGATTCTCACGATGGAAGTGGCTAGGACATGTGTACAGGAGACAGGGAATAGTACGAGGTACACCAGGGTGGGTGGCACTTGGTAGGAGAGGTAGAGGAAGACCAAAAGAGACGTGGGTGAGGACAATGAGACGGGAAGCTGGAGATGAGTGTTGGGGAGATCTTGAAGAGTTAGCACAAGATAGGATGTGGTGGTGTGGGTTCATCGAGGCCCTATGCATCCCCGAGGGTGCCACAAGAAATGATTGATTGATATATATATATATATATATATATATATATATATATATATATATATATATATATATATATATATATATATATATATAGGCTGCTTCCCCCAAGGAAAGGGAGCTAGCCGAGACAGGACGACACACTCCCCATTTACGTATCCATTCAAACACATTCATTCGCATCTTAGCCCCAAAGGGGAGAACGGACAGATCCTCACCGCACCACACCGCACACGGGTCAACTGCACGATGCAATCAGTGACATCCGCAGCAGGGCCCGACAGCAGAACTGGTTTACCCCTGCCACATCATAACAGACCTATCCCCTTACCCGCACCTGACCTGACTAGCTGATCAGACCAAATGCGGGAGAATATCCCCTCAGGGTTGCGTCATCACTTATTCATTCACAAGTTCTCTCCATTTACTTCTGTCACGCACAGCCACTCTTCCTTGCTCAACAGACATCCCTCTCGCATCCAGTGCTCTCTTCACACTGTCCATCCATCCTATTCGTGGTCTTCCTCTCAGCCTTACACCTCTCACATCAGAGCTAGTTATCTTTTTCACCAATGGCTCATTATCCATTCTCTCCATATGCCCAAACCATTGCAACACCCTCTGCTCAACTCTACCAGCCATCTCCCGAACAACTCCAGTTCTCCTTCACACTTCATCATTTCGCACCCGATCCATACGCGTCACTCCACACATACTCCTCAGACACCTCATCTCCATTACATTCAAACTTTTCGTCTCTGCTACACCCATATTCCATGTTTCAGCCCCATATAACGCAGTCGGTACCACAACACCCTCATACAGCCTTCTCTTTACATCCATTCTAAGCGAACGACATTTAAACACTTTTTCCATTCCTCCCAGCACCTTTCCTACTTCATTTATTCTAAACTTCACTTCTGCATCTATTCTTCCATCCACAGCAACATGTGACCCTAGATATTTAAAACAATCTACCTCCTCAAACAACTCACCATTCAAAACTATATTCATCCCCCTACCATCTATCAACCTAGTACATTTCATCACTTTACTCTTATTCTCATTTATTTCAATTTCCTCCTTTCACATACCCTTCCAAACTCCTCTACCAACTGTCTCAATCTCTCCTCTGAATCAGTCACCAGTGCAGTATCATCTGCAAACAGCAGCTGCTTCAGATTCCACTCTCCACCATCAACATTCACCAGACTCAGACCTCCACCTAAAACTCTTGCATTCACCTCCCTTACAACACCATCCATGTAAATATTAAATAACCAAGGCGACATCACACATCCCTGTCCCAGCCCCACTCTCACGGGAAACCAATCACTCACAGCATTTCCCACTTTTACACACGCTCTACTATTTACATAAAAACTTTTCACCCCTTTTAGTAACCTACCATCAAGTCCATACAATCTTAAAACAGTCCACAAAGTCTCCTTATCAATTCTATCATATGCTTTCTCTAAATCCATAAATGCCCAAAAACACATTCTTGCCTTTCGCTAAATACTTTTCACACACTTGTCTCACAGCAAACACCTGATCAACGCATCCCCTCCCTCTCCTAAAGCCACACTGCTCATCACCAATCACTCCCTCTGTACCCTCTCTAACTCTCATAATTAACACTCTACCATACACCTTACCTACAACACTCAACAGACTTATACCCCTAAAGCTAGTACATTCATACTTATCACCCTTGCCTTTATACAACGGGACCACACAAGCACTTGCCCAGTCAGTTGGCACCATACCTTTCTCAAAGCACACATTTAACAATGTTACTAACCAGTCAACAAATAGTCACTCCACCACCCTTCAGGCATTCCACAGCACACCCATCCATACCTGCAGCCTTCCCTGTTTTCATCGCCTTTACTGCCTTCTCCACTTCCTCCTTCGTGATCAAAGAATCATTCAACTCTCCCAACACATTTATTCCTTGCACCCTTCCATCCGCCACAATCTCAGCCACCCTTTCCTCCTCTACATTTAACAATCTTTCAAAATACTCTGCCCATCTCTTCCTTACTGCATCCATCTCAATTAACATCCTTCCATCCTCTGCTTTTATTCGTTCTTCCTTCCCAGACTCTCCCTTTCTCACCCTTTTCACCTCCTTCCAAAATATTTTCTTATTCTGTTGAAAATTCTCTGTCAGCCGCCTACCCCACCTCTCATCTGCTGCCACTTTAGCATCACACACAGCCCTTCTCTCTCTATTCCTTTTTTCCTTATACCTTTCATGTGACATCTCATCCTTCCTCTGCAGCCACACTTCATATGCACGTCTCTTCTCAGCCACAGCCATACTTACTTCCTCGCACCACCATTCACTTCCTTTTCTTACACCACCACCCACACGTCTCACACCGCACACCTCTTCTGCATGCCCCACCACAGCACTCTTAAACAACTGCCATTCCTCCATCACGCTGCCATTTTCCCGATCTTTCACTGCGTTCCACTCATCTTTCAATTTCTCCTGATACTCTATTTTTTTCTCCCTTTTATCCAACTCACTTTCAAAACCTCCCTGCCTCACCTAACCCTCCTAGCTCTCACCCATCTCTTACCTACTCTTAACTTTCCCTCCATCAGGTAGTGGTCAGACATACCTCCACCCTCCCCTCTCAGAACTCTCATATCCAACAATCTTCCTATTACATTCCTAGACACAACCTCATAGTCCATCAAAGCTCTATCAACAACCCTTTCACCCTCCTGTCTCACCCATGTATACTTATAAACATCTTCTTCTCAAACAGCGTATTCCCAATCACCATCTCTCGCTCAACAAACATCGCTATCATTTGTTCTCCATTTTCATTTCTTCCAGGCACACCATGCATACCAACTACGCCTTCAACTGCTACATTTCCCACTCTAGCATTCAGATCTCACATCATTACCACATTCACATTCGCTCCAAAACTCTGCAGACACTCATCAACATCATTCCAGAAAGACTCCCTCTCTTCTTCATCCCTTTCACTACCAGGCCCATATGCACTCACAAACACCCACAACTCACGATCAAATTTCGCTTTCACCCACATCAGTCTCGATGACACCTCCTTCCATTCAATCACACATTGCTGTACTTCCGGACTCACTAACAAGGCCACACCTTCTCTTGCCCTTCCTCTATCAACACCTGACAATCTTCCATTCACACTTCCAAACATAGACTCCCCCTTCCCTTTCATCTTCGTTTCACTCAAAGCTAACACATCCAACTTTCTTCTCACAAACATTCTCCCAATCTCCTCCCTTTTAGCCTCAATCGTACTACATCCACGCACATTCATAGACCCAATCTTCAGGGTACGGGGATAACTCCATCCCCCATCCCTTTCTCGGGCCTGTCTCTTTTTTAGGAACTAAAAAACAGAGGAGGGGGTCCCTAGTCCCCTCACCCCGCCCCTTTTAGTCGGCTTTTACGACACGCAGGGAATACGGTGGCAGTATTCTTCCTAACACAACCTGGCCGCAGAGTAGTATTACCACCCCATAGTGGTAGCGTATATATATATATATATATATGTGTGTGTGTGTGTGTGTGTGTGTGTATGTACGTTTCCAAATGTCGAGATAATGCTATGGAAGTACTTGGCGTTCATGGTCACAACCTGTTCTGGAGAACGTTCGTTCAGTAAAGTTAAGCTCGTCAAGAATAGACTTCGTACTACCATGAGTCATGATTGGCTCAGGCCTTGATGAGTACTGAATATGCCATTGTCAGAGAGTGACTTCGACAGATTGATCCAAGACTTTGCAAGGGCCAAATCTCTTAAATTGCCTGGTCTGTAAATATAGGTACTGTACTAGATTCTTGTGATTGATCATGACTGACCTGCTTAATTAACGTAGAAACTTTGTAGATTGTTATAGATTGATCAATATGTTTAACGATGTATAGTCAACAAGAGTTCCACCTGGACCACCTTGTTGCGGGATATGGCTATGTGGCAACAGCGCGTGTGTGTGTGTGTGTGTGTTTGTGTGCACATGCCCGAGAATTTATCGAATCGCCAAGCTTTCTCCTCTGTGTCGTATTATGTGGTCATTGTATTATGCTGTGATATTGGCTAATAAATATTGTGTACTTGTTTGGGAAAATGAACTGTGCACTATCCTATTTGTAAAGTCTGAGATATAAAAAATAATTCTTCTCTTGTCTTGTAGCGTGAACCAAGATACAGGTTGAGATGTGGTTCAGAAACAGTGAACAAGTTCACCCACAAATGGCGCAATGTAGAGGGAAGGGTAAAGTATGGGAGTGGGCGGGAGCTTGGCAGGTGAAGGGAAGGGGGATGAAGTGGGGTCACGACGTTTTCTCCAACAGTTATACGTTCTTTGCCATTACAGTATATTTATTAAAGCGTCAATGATATCCTGTATCCTAAATAATAATAAACCTATTTGTTGCATTTATTATTTATTATTATAGACAACTGATTACACACTTCAAATTGCACCAAACATAGGATACCCCGTCTCTCGTTAATGGACAACATGCAGCCTGCTCCACCACCTCGACTCTCTCTCTCTCTCTCTCTCTCTCTCTACTCGTCAGCTGCCTATCAGTAGACACACACAAACATTATCAGTTTGTGCTAATGAGCAATGACATTGCATATAATATGTTTACCTACAGTTTAATACTGTGTCAAAATACAAGTGCAGTACATTACCAGCTCACTTTACGGATTACGTTAGCCAATAAACAATAGTTATGTGCATAGCCCACGTTTCAGTAATAGTTGTGGAGTAGCCATACTCACAAAAATGTTTTCGTTAATGTTTTAGGTAATCAGGTGTTCAGTGGCGAACACCAGTTAGAGGGTAGGTGGCCGCTGAAACCCCCAATCCCGATAGCTGCTCTGGTGCGTTATAGTATCAGTGTAGAGGTTCCTGTTCCTCCTGTTATGTCAGTTATTAATAGTGATGGACTGCAACTTCTTATGAAAAATACAAACCGCCAATTATGAACTCTCAAAATTTACTATGGAACATATTCTGGGAGCGTTGCAGCTCTCACGCATCAGTCATAGTCCTGGTCCATTTGTTTTAGTACTGTATTGCCAGCATGACAGTGTGGTGTTAATGAACATGATATTAATGTTACAACTCTTTATGCTTATGTTCATTTGGAACAACAGAACTCATAAAAGGATTTCATTCAGTACATAGAATGTCAAGTACAGTGTGTGGGGGGGAGGGGGAACAATACGTGTGGTCGGGGTGGGCTGTAGTATGTGATGTGGGTGTGTCATAATGGTAATGTTGCTGTGTGCGTACGTGGCTAGGGACGTCCACGACTGATATACGTAATCTGTACCTTTCACACTTGATGACACACAGTAGTAATGAGGTTCCACTGATAAGTTTGTAGCATATTACATAATTATATTATATATGATTATGTTTTCGAGGTGGAACCTGAAACATCGTCTAAAGACAAACACTGAAATATTAGAAAACTGCATTATGAGTGCCATAATACATGATTAACAATAGTTCAGGAGGAAATATTACCGTATTATAACATCCATTTAACAAATAACGTTGTAGGGGCAGCGTTTCTTAAGCTTAGCTTATCGGATTTCCTTTGATCAGTATATTACGTTATACTATAGTTTTGAGTTTAGTAATATATATGTTTTATATTGTATATTTAGTGATGTCACGGTGGCTCACCCAGTGGATGTTCACTTAAAGCTACATCGAACAGACAGCAAGTGCAGTTGTTAGTAGTTTACCAGTAGGCCTATTTGTTATTGATCACACACTGACCAACTTATTCCTCAGCAGTATTACCAAATCTTGATCACAATTGGGAAACAGCACCTTAGGCCTGTCGGCAGATGGCAAGATGTCTAGCGAATTTACGAGATGTCTAGAGTTGTCATTGTGTCAGTCAAGGAAGCATCATATAATGAAAAAAAGAAAGTGTCATTGTAACTGGGAAGTTGCTTTACGAAATGCACATTGACCTGTCAAATTCCTGTACAAGTGCACCCAGATGCAAATCATGTCAGTGAGCAAAATATATAATATAGTGTTGTATCAGTCATTTTCTCGCATAAGTTTATTAAGCTGTTAAAGTCACTGTTAGGTTGTTATACTGTATGGAGTAATATCCTTTATAATCAGAGGATAATCAAAACATAGATAAGATTTATTGCAACTCATTTATTAGAGTGAAGTCCACCCACCTTCCTTCTCGATCACCTCCCGCAGTCTTTTTGGCATAGAGGCGACACTAGTTCCGTATGAGCTGCGACTGGTTTGTGATGTGAGCATGGCTGTGGGCCAGTAGGTCATCTGGTGTTCGTTCACTCTCAGGCTTCCAACAGTTAACCATATTTCCCCCTACATTTTCAATGGGGTTCGTGTCTTCTCCCTTACTGAGCCATTCTAGCAGCTGCAGGTCCTGTCGACCTCTAAACTATTCCAAACGTCTTCTTGCCTTGTGGATGGGGCAGCGATCCTGAACAAAAATTATAGGGCCGAGAGGAAACGGATAGTGCCGCTCCTGAACTGAGGAGAGGGGAAAAAAAAAATCATGCAAAATTTCATTTAATTTTTCAGCAGTGAATCTCCCCTCTATCCTGGTGACCCATGCCGTGGATGCACACCCATCCCCAGACACTGACGTGACGTGTCCACATCTATCCTCCTCGTAGATGTTCCTACTGTCATATCTGTATGTGAACAGAATATTATCATATCGTTCAGATAGTATCGTGTCTAATGTTTGTGATGTTCCGGGAAAAGCTGCCGTTTTTCATATTATGGTTCATTAAGCACTATTTCTTTGGTGTATTTTACGGGGATTGTAAGGCTTAATAAACAGTGGTGCAAGTGTTGGTAATATGCGTTCATCTAGACGTACTGTTACTATGAATATCAATTGATCTGCAAGTGTTTAATATTAAAATTGTTAGTAGTGGAGAGAGTGAACAAGAAGAGGGGTCCAACTAGACTTACTTAGTATATTAAGTCTCTGTAAGACATACCCTGCTCAATTTAGATTTTCACTGAAGATAATAAATTAAGATCAACTCCCTGTATTCATCTTTAACTCCTACTACAAGAATCGAGAGTCACAGCCTCTATGCCAAAAAGGTTGCGGGAGGTGATCGAGAAGGAAGGTGGGTGGACTTCACTCTAATACATGAGTTGCAATAAATCTTATCTGTGTTTTGATTATCCTCTGATTATAAAGGATATTACTCTATACAGTATAACAACCTAACAGTGACTTTAACAGCTTATTAAACTTATGCGAGAAAATGACTGATACAACACTATATTATATATTTTGCTCACTGACATGATTTGCATCTGGGTGCACTTGTACAGGAATTTGACAGGTCAATGTGCATTTCGTAAAGCAACTTCCCAGTTACAATGACACTTTCT
Organism: Coenobita brevimanus; assembly: GCF_032717465.1. Classification (NCBI taxonomy): domain Eukaryota; kingdom Metazoa; phylum Arthropoda; class Malacostraca; order Decapoda; family Coenobitidae; genus Coenobita; species Coenobita brevimanus. Next base: position 28,151,044 of record NC_137031.1, read on the forward strand.
TTTTTTCATTATATGATGCTTCCTTGACTGGCACAATGACAACTCTAGACATCTCGTAAATTCGCTAGACATCTTGCCATCTGCCGACAGGCCTAAGGTGCTGTTTCCCAATTGTGATCAAGATTTGGTAATACTGCTGAGGAATAAGTTGGTCAGTGTGTGATCAATAACAAATAGGCCTACTGGTAAACTACTAACAACTGCACTTGCTGTCTGTTCGATGTAGCTTTAAGTGAACATCCACTGGGTGAGCCACCGTGACATCACTAAATATACAATATAAAACATATATATTACTAAACTCAAAACTATAGTATAACGTAATATACTGATCAAAGGAAATCCGATAAGCTAAGCTTAAGAAACGCTGCCCCTACAACGTTATTTGTTAAATGGATGTTATAATACGGTAATATTTCCTCCTGAACTATTGTTAATCATGTATTATGGCACTCATAATACAGTTTTCTAATATTTCAGTGTTTGTCTTTAGACGATGTTTCAGGTTCCACCTCGAAAACATAATCATATATAATATAATTATGTAATATGCTACAAACTTATCAGTGGAACCTCATTACTACTGTGTGTCATCAAGTGTGAAAGGTACAGATTACGTATATCAGTCGTGGACGTCCCTAGCCACGTACGCACACAGCAACATTACCATTATGACACACCCACATCACATACTACAGCCCACCCCGACCACACGTATTGTTCCCCCTCCCCCCCACACACTGTACTTGACATTCTATGTACTGAATGAAATCCTTTTATGAGTTCTGTTGTTCCAAATGAACATAAGCATAAAGAGTTGTAACATTAATATCATGTTCATTAACACCACACTGTCATGCTGGCAATACAGTACTAAAACAAATGGACCAGGACTATGACTGATGCGTGAGAGCTGCAACGCTCCCAGAATATGTTCCATAGTAAATTTTGAGAGTTCATAATTGGCGGTTTGTATTTTTCATAAGAAGTTGCAGTCCATCACTATTAATAACTGACATAACCGGAGGAACAGGAACCTCTACACTGATACTATAACGCACCAGAGCAGCTATCGGGATTGGGGGTTTCAGCGGCCACCTACCCTCTAACTGGTGTTCGCCACTGAACACTTGATTACCTAAAACATTAACGAAAACATTTTTGTGAGTATGGCTACTCCACAACTATTACTGAAACGTGGGCTATGCACATAACTATTGTTTATTGGCTAACGTAATCCGTAAAGTGAGCTGGTAATGTACTGCACTTGCATTTTGACACAGTATTAAACTGTAGGTAAACATATTATATGCAATGTCATTGCTCATTAGCACAAACTGATAATGTTTGTGTGTGTCTACTGATAGGCAGCTGACGAGTAGAGAGAGAGAGAGTCGAGGTGGTGGAGCAGGCTGCATGTTGTCCATTAACGAGAGACGGGGTATCCTATGTTTGGTGCAATTTGAAGTGTGTAATCAGTTGTCTATAATAATAAATAATAAATGCAACAAATAGGTTTATTATTATTTAGGATACAGGATATCATTGACGCTTTAATAAATATACTGTAATGGCAAAGAACGTATAACTGTTGGAGAAAACGTCGTGACCCCACTTCATCCCCCTTCCCTTCACCTGCCAAGCTCCCGCCCACTCCCATACTTTACCCTTCCCTCTACATTGCGCCATTTGTGGGTGAACTTGTTCATTGTTTCTGAACCACATCTCAACCTGTATCTTGGTTCACGCTACATGACAAGAGAAGAATTATTTCATATAACTCAGACTTGATAAATAGCGTAATTCACAGCTCATTATCCCAAATAATTACACAATATTTATTAACCAATTTCACGGCACAATGTAGTGACCACATAATATAATACGGCAAAGAGAAGAGAGCTTGGCGATTCAGAAAATTCTCGGGCATGTACACACGAACACACACACATGCGCTGTTGCCACGTTAGCAATATCCCCCAACTAGGTGGTCCAGGTGGAACTCTTGTCGGGTGTACATTTTTATTCTGATTCTTTGTACACTAGAGGAAAGTTCCGCCCTATACACCTGCCTGCCAGTTCGGACCTTCATGCATGAAACAACCACTAGTGAAGCAGTAGCCAGCCACTGAAATGTCTTGTACTACTGTGTGGGAGGGGAGAAGTTAAGGGAGGGGGAAGGTTGAGTGAATTCCCATCCCTCCCTCTTCCATTCCCATCCTTCTCACACAGTTACCAGATAGTTGAATGTTGGCTACTGCTCCGTTACCACTTGTCACACACTATTTCGAAGTGGTGAACGAGTGTTTAACGTGGAACTTTCCTCTAGTGTACTGTCTTGGTCATAAATATTCAGCTATCCTCCTGGACCCCTTGCCTCAGGCCGGCTCCTTTCTGCGTGGCAAGTCACAGTGGAGTAAGAGGGGCTCAGAGGGAGAGGTCACAGAGAGAAGGGAAGCTGGGTGAGGGGACGAATGATGGTGCGGGGGTGGAGTGAGGGAGGGAAGGGAGGGCACGTAGAAGAGGGATAATGAAATGAAAAGTGGTGGTCACATATTGTGTCTATTTTCTTTCATTCAGGGCATGATATAAAGGAGCTAATATTCCGTAGATAATGCTGCATTACACCTTGCATAGCGGCGTCAGATAACAAGCCATCAGATTTCATCCGTACTAAATACTCTCAACTCTCCAACTCGAATTCTTCCTGCTCCTTCTGGCACCTTGCCGAAAACCTTTCTAACAACTTTGCCTCATCATCCTTCCCTCCTCTTTTCTACTCTGATGGCTCTTTAGCTATTTCTTCTACTGATAAAGCAGATCTCTTCACTCAGACTGTCTCCTCCAATTGCACCTCAGACGATTCCGATACTGTTTCTCCATAATTTCCCCCCTCTGACTTCCTCTTAGATGACATTAAAATGTCTTCAGTTGATGTATTTTCTGCCGTCACTGGCCTCAATACTAAGAAGGCATATGGGCCTGATGGAGTCCGTCCTGTTGTCCTCAAGAACTGTGCTTCTGTGCTTACACCCTGCCTAGGTAAACTCTTTCGGCTTTGTCTTTCAACTTGTACCTTTCCTTCTTCCTGGAAGTTTGCTCTCATTCAGCCAGTTCCAAAGAAGGGTGACCATTCCCAACCCTCTAACTATCGTCCATTTGCTTTAACATCATGTGTCTCGAAAGTTTTTGAGTCCACTCTTTACAGAAAAAAATTAAAACGTCTTTCCTATCACAAACTTCATTCTGATTGTTAGTATGGGTTCCATCAGGGTCACTCCACTGGTGATCTTTTTACCTACCTTTCGGACTCTTGGTCATCCTCCTTTCGGGACTCTAGCGAAAGCTTTGCCATTGCACTTGACATCTCAATGGCTTTCGATCGAGTCTGGCATAAATCTTTAATTTCCAAACAGCCATCTTACGGTTTCTATCCTTCTATCTGTGCCTTCATCTATAGGTTCCTTTCTGGTCGTTCTGTACTTGCTGTTGTAGACGGCCATCGTTCTTCACCTAGATCTATCAACAGTGGTGTTCCTCAGAGCACTGTCCTATCACCAACTCTCTTCCTTTTAGTCATCAATGATCTAACCTGTACATCTAACCCTATCCACTCATACGCTGATTCCACTCTTTACCTTTCCATTTGGTTCCCGCAACGTCCATCTCAGCAGTTACTTCAACAAACAAGGAATGAAGCTATGGCACACGTTATGTCTGAATTGGCTCGTATCTCTGACTGGGGTAGAAATAATCTTGTGTTTAAGGCATCAAAGAATCAGTTTTTGCTCCTATCAACCCGACAAAATCTCCCACAGGAGTACTCACCGATGTTTAATAATATCCAGCTGAATCCTGCATCATCCTTGAAAATGCCTGAGGTTTCATTTACTTGGGAATTATCTTGAAAGATCATATAGCATCTCTTGTAAAGTCTGCTTCAGAGATTAGGTGTGCTAAGCCGACTCCGTACTGTACCTTCCATACCCCTGCACAGTTGTTGACTTTATACAAGGGTTTTATTCGCCCCTGTGTAGAGTACAACTCTCATGTGTGGGGAGGCTCCCCACATACAGCTCTTCTCAATAGGGTGGATTCAAAAGCTTGTCTCATAAACTCTCCTCTTAGTGGCTCCCTTCAACCTCTGTCTCTTTGCTGCACTGTTGCCTCTTTATCTCTTTTTTATTACTCTTCAATGGTCACTGATTCTCTGAACTGTCTGCTTGCAATCCTCCACCTTTACGACGGGTGTGTAGCACCTGTCTAGCAACAAACTCTCATCCCTTTTCTGTCCAACTCTCTAACGCAAGATTTAACCGTTACCCCCAGTCCTTCATTTATGCAACAGGTCAGCTCTGGAACTGTCTCCCTCTGTCTGTATTTCCTACTGCCTATGATCTCCAGTCTTTCAATCGCAGTGTGCCTAGGCATCTCGAAATGAACGGATCTTGAATTTGGCTCTCTTTTGTATTGTTTTTGTTTTTTCTTGGAAGGAACTGTTTTGCGGGCTCCTAGCCTTTGGTTCCTTCTTCCTCTCATAAAAAAAAGCATGAGAGTGGTGATATCAAGGGCTGGCTCGTAAGAGAAATATATTGACGTAACAGATCAAACATTATAGCAGAGCCAGATATGTGTTTGTCTACAAATTTTGACTTCGGACGTAGAACGGAATGTGAATGGCATTGACTTCCTTAATGTTTGTGTAAGACGTCCTCTACCCTTACATGTACTTAATTTGGGGGCCTAGATATCATATGCAGCCTTTGACATCGCTGTGTCCACAGTAAATATGATCATCCTCTCGGTATACACTCCTTCTGTACAGTCACTATGATGTCATCTATTTTATGGCATCTCTATGTGAGAAGGCAATTTAAAATTATTGTGCATGAAACGTAAGACATGTACTAGGCGTCCACACTGAAAATGCGGAACGTGTCTGGACAAGCGAGCGAGCAAGTCAGGCAGTGCTGAACATTGTCTCATGTGGCTCATCATCTTCCTCTGATTTCCTGACCTGGAAATACTAAAAAGAACTTATTAGATTACACCAAAAATATTCCCTCACATTTCCAACAACCAATACTCCTCTTGCATTAATTTTAGGTCTAGGGCTTGGGACCAAGCAGTTTAATAACGACTTTGCTCAAGGGCGTCATTTCAATTTTCCTTGGGGGGGGTCCATTGGCTATCTAGGAGGCCCCTCGCTACTCCCACCTCCCCACATGGATGGGGTGGGGAGCGAGCATTTTGAAGCCACATGCAAAGCTATGGTCAGGGAAGTAAAGCAGTAAACATATCTATTTAGCTATCAATCTATCTATATAATCTATCTATCTATCTATCTATCTATGTACTGTATATAATTATTTATTAAACCAATTACTTCCTGCATTGGCAGCATTTCTGTGCGAAGTTGAATATATATCACTGCATTATATGCTAATGACCTTAGATAATAGACCAAATAGCAATTAAGATATTTGTATTTTGTTTTTTTATGTGACCTACTCTGGACATAGGCTTCACAGCCTGCTTTCAAGGCCCAATAGTCCTCCTACGTACCGAACGCCCCTACATGTCACCACTTCGGCGCTAACACCCAACGTCCATATTGAATACGTGCTAGGGCCGTCTCATACAGGAGTGGTGTATTGGTATTACCGGAGGTATTTTTACGACATGTCGGCGGGTCTTTTGGTAGATCAGTAAAACCTGATATTTATGAAATTCAAATCCTTAAACTGTTCCCTGCCCCAGCGAGATTTGAACCCGGGTCCGTTTGGACTGTAGGCCAACACTCTACCGACTGAGGCACCACTTTGGTGAAAGCTTAAACTTACTTCATTTTTATAGCCTAATGAAAAGATAATGAAAAAAAAATCCATCCATCCATCCATTGCCAGACGCCATGTATCCCAAATGGGGTGGCCAAGGGCTTAGAGTTAATTGTTTTACAGGGAGGGGCACTAATCCTCCACCACCCCACTTGACACGTAGGGATGCCAACAGCATCTGGTGTTCCCAGGCGGTCACCCATCCAAGTACTAACCAGACCCAACGTTGCTTAGCTTTTAGCTTGCTAGCCCCCAAAATACCATGAACTATATAAAGTAATGTGAAAAAGTAAGCTCTACACTAAGAGGTGGGAGAAATAAAATGATGGTTTTTAAATTTGGAAGAGGTTCAGGTAAGAATAGTATGATGATTTCAGAATTCATTGGAGGAAATTGAAAACTAAACTACGTATATTTATTGCACTGAAAAATGAATAAACTACTGCAACAGTGGATATCTCCGTGATCTCTGCTTCCAGAGTTATCAACCGGTGTGTTAAAGTTATGATTTTTAACAAGTTCCTTTTTTCTGAGGCCACAAGTAGCAAGTCACTAAGCAATCAATTCTCACTGAGGTTCTTAGATATGTCTTGATTAAGCTAAGCACTGAAAAAAGTCGTTCATTGCCTGCAGTAGTTACTAGAAGGGTGACAGGAATTTTGATCATTTTTACTATTTCTAAATAACTACAATCTAATAGTTTGGGTTCATCATCTAATTCAAACAGATACTTTGGCTTGTCACTTTTACTTAGAAAATGTCTTTTTGCAACAGATATTTGGGAAACTAGAAGAATTTGTAAGACTGTACTACAATAGAAAGCTTTTCATATTCTAGAAAGTCTCTGGAATTGCAATCAATTGCATCCTTTGCTTCTATTAAGGGGATTTTTGTGTTATATGAATATCAAGCTCTGAGAGAAATCTGTCTAATATATCAAAATAGGTTCTTCTGGTTTCAATCTTTGGAGCAATACAAGTATTCACCTCACTTCTTCCTAGTGCTGAATCAGTTAAGCTCTTAGTCTTGATGATACCTTTTGTCTTCTCTTAGGTATGTCCAACTGATTTGAAGTTTCCAAGCTGGTATCAGTCACATATGTCGAAGTAAAATCTTTAGCTTTGTCAAAAAGATCAGAGAAAGCCTCGTCAGTTCTCAAGACCTGCAATTCTTTAATAGTTGACTGTATGAGAGAGGAAGCTTCAGATAGTAAAGCTTCCTTTGCTTGACGCTGATCTGCCAGACTATTGATAACTCTAAGGATTTGTTCAGTAATATATAGATCCATTACGAACATGAAAGACTCTAACTTTTTTGTACAGTCCAATTGCTTCTGTCGCAGCTTCTGAATTAGAACCCTCTGAAACTGTATGAAGCACTGATAGCAAACTTCCGTAGCGAAGCTTAACCTTTGATATTGACCTACAATATTAAAACCATCTAGTTATAGTAGGTCTTTCTAGTGTCATAACTTCTGCTTTCTGTGCCTCTATGAAAAGTTGTTTCCTTGTGTTACTATTAGTAATAAATGTGTAAGTTGCGTTAATAACTTTAAAAAATGAAGAGAAGACATTGGTATTCTTAATGCAGTCGTCCAGAACTAAATTCAGCCTGTGTGCATGGTAATGTATGTATACAGCTTGGTGAATTTTATCCCTTAGTCTTGCTTGAACTCCGCTAAAGCATCCACTCATTACACTAGCATCATCATAAAACTGAGCCACACAGTTAGACCAAATTAAACCAGATTATTCTATCTCCTTATATTAAGAAATCAGCTAAACTTGCAGCATCAACCTTTTCCATGTGATAGGTTCCAATGACACGTTCCTTCACAATACCCTCACTGAAGTATCGCACAAGCATACCCATCTGTTCTTTTTTTGACAAGTCTTTCGTTTCAACAATCACAAGTGAAAAGTACTTGACTTCTTGTGCTTCAACACAAGTTGTGTCTTTGATATATCTCCAACAACTGATATCAACCCATTCTGGTCGATCTAACTTTTGTTTTAGAGAGGGATTTGAATCAACAATTAGGTGAAGAATTGCTACAAATTTTCCTGAATTCAATGGCTCACCACACTCATTGTGTCCACGAAAAGACAGGTTTGTACTTCCTAAGATGAATGAAAGGTTTTAATGATAGCCAGAATACAATAAAAAAAAAAAAAAAAGGCAGCTTGATGCTGAAATTACTGTAACTGAACAGTGGGCTAGGAACATATTTACACTGACATCCTTTAATATACCTAGTAAATTATTGTGATTGTTACACACACACACACACACACACACACGGGAGACACCAAGCAGTGAAGACGTTCGCCGACAGCGCTCCATACCGAGCCAGCACGGCCAGTGGCATTACCTAAATTAGTATCTTTATATGAGTCAAGCTCTGTACCAGGTTTGACTAAATGGTTTTTATCATTTAAAAAAAAAAAAAAAGATTAAACAAGACTTGTTTAAACAGAAAAGAGAACCGAGTGGCGAAAGAATGCACTCAGTCAGCTGATGTTTGTTTAGACTACAAAGGCCCCAGGGAATGTAAGTACTCCGTGCTTTTAGTATTGCAAAATGGACGCATACTTTAGTAAAGCAAATTTGGAAAAGAAAAGGGATAAAGGTAGAAAGCAAGATGATGATTTCTACGAAGAACTGGTTGAAATGGAGACTCACAATAGACTGGTTGAACGTGTACACAAACTAGAGATAGCTTTCAAAAATGAAATTGATGAAATAAAGAAGCAGATGCACTTGCAAAAGGAAGAAACAGAAAAAACTAGGAAGGGAGGTCAACAAGAAAGACACAACCATCAGTGAATTAACAGTGGAATTGAGTACACTTAGGAGGAAAATGAGTGAAATGGCAAGTACAGTGGTCAATCACGAGAGTATTATGGAAGAGTTCAAAAATGATACGGAGACAATTAGGCAAGTAAGCAGTCTGATAGACCAGAGCAGTGATACTGAGGAGAAGATAACACAGGTGAATGAAGTTGTGCAAAGCTACAAAAATGACGTGGAAACCACGTATGCTGAAATGGTGAAAGTAAAGAAAGACTTAGAAACAAGGGTGGAAGAATAAAAAGCATTAAAAAGGTAGTGAAAAGAATAATCCAAAACAACCCAAAGTTAGTCAGAGATTCCGTAGATATCAACAAATCTATATTAATCACTGGTATAGAAGAGGAAGAAGTAAAAAACAAGATCACAAGAGACAAAAAGGAGATGGCAAATGTAATGAGCTTACTGAAAGAAGTATCAGAGGAAATCTGTAGTAAAGACATAGAGGAACACAAAAGGTTAGGGAAATACGAGAAAAGCAAGTCAAGACCTCTAAAGGTGACTTTCCAGAGTGTAAACGCTGTGGAGGAGATACTAAAAAATGCAAAGAATCTTATGGAAAATGAGGCGTTCAAAAATGTATGGATTAAAAGGTGCCTAACACAAGAGGAACTGGAATTACTGAAAGAGAAGAGGGAGGAAGCAAAAACAAACAATGAGGGAAGATCAGAGGAGGAGAAGAACACATTTTTTTTTTTTTTACAAAGTAATAGGATTGCAGGTACGAAAGTGGTACATAACCAGGAGGGAATAAAATGTCATGGCAAGTATATAAACAAGATGATTAAGTTGATGTACCCAAATGTGGATGGAATGGTATCTAAATTATTAGAGATGAATGATTATGTCAGAGAAAATGAACCACATATAATATGCCTAACTGAAACAAAATTAACACCAAGGATATCCAATGACATACTAAACTTAGAGCAATATAATATATGGAGAAGAGATAGAAACTTAAAAAAAGAAGGAGGAATTATAATATTAACTAAGAAAAATTTACAAGTCAATGAAATAAAACTAGATTGAAGAGAAAGTAATTGTAGCCAATATGTACATGCTACCCAGATCAAACACATCGGAAAGAGACGAATATGAGGACCTGGCAGAAAGTACAATTCAGAGTTTAAGAGCATTACTACATAAAATGGAAGAGAAATCGGAAAGAATTATACTAACTGGAGATTTTAATACAAATATAAATTGGAATACTCTAGATATAATTAGCCAAGAAAGCTGTTGGGACCAAAATCTCCTGGATCTCGTGCAAGAGTTTTTCCTAACGCAACATGTGAGGGAAACCACCAGAAAAAGTGGACTCGATGTACCTTCAATGCTAGATCTCATATTTACTAGGCAAGAAAATGATATTGACAATTTAATGTATCACCCTCCATTCAGCAAAAGCGATCATGCATTACTAAATTGCAACTTCAGGATAGCTTATGACATAGTTAAGAGCAATGAAAGTTACAAAAAGAGTCTAAACTATAAAAAGGGAAATTATCATGACCTAAAGAATTATTTCTTAGAAGTTGATTGGGAAAATGAGCTTAGAGGACAAGATTTAAATGCTGTATATAAAAATTCTGTGAATTTTATGAAATAGGAGTCCAGAAGTACATCCAACAGCACAAAGAAGCAGATAAGAAAATACAGAAATGGTTCAATACAGAATGTAAAAAATCAAAAGAAAGAAGAGATTTGTTGTGGAATAGATACAGAAGACATAATAGTGAAAGGGCATATAATAATTACAAACAGGCAAGAAACGATTATACAAGAATAAGGAGAGAAGCCCAAAAACAGTTTGAGGAGGATATCATAAATAAAAGTAGTGATAAACCGAAGCTATTTTACAGCTACATCAGAAGCAAAACCAAAGTAAAAGATAAAATACAATCCATTATGGACGAGGGAATCACCTATGCCCAAGAGAAAAATATTTGTGAAACACTAAATAAGAATTTCCAATCAGTTTTTACAGAAGAAAAAAATTTTGAGAGGGACTATGTAGAACATGCATGCCCACACATACTACCAGATATACAAATATCAGAAAAAGTAATACAGGAGGAGTTAAGTAAATTAGACCGAGGAAAAGCAAGTGGTCCTGATGAAATTTCATGTTGGGTACTACGAGAATGTGCAAAGGAGTTAAGTAAACCATTATTTTTAATTTTCAAGAAATCCTTGAGTCAAGGTAAACTACCTGGTATTTGGAAGAAAGCGAATATTTTCCCCTTATTCAAGAAAGGGAATAGACAAAATCCACTTAACTACCGACCAGTATCACTGACCAGTGTTGTAAGCAAGGTATTAGAAAAGCTTATAAGAAAAGCTTGGGTAAATCATCTAGAAGAACACAATATGATAACAGAAAGACAGTTTGGTTTCAGAAAAGGAAAATCATGTGTTACTTATCTGTTGAGCTACTACGACAGAGTAACAAACACAATACAGGAAAGAGAAGGATGGGTGGACAGTATCTATTTAGATTTCAAGAAAGCATTTGACACAGTACCACACCAAAGACTTTATGGAAACTGTACCATCAAGGAGGAATTCGAGGCAAACTGTTTTGTTGGATGCAAGATTTTCTCATAAAAAGGGAAATGAGAACAGTATTAAAAGGAAACTACTCATCATGGAAAGAAGTGACTAGTGGAGTACCACAGGGTTCAGTGCTGGCACCAATCATGTTTTTAGTGTATATAAATGATATAGACAGTAACACTGGAAATGAAAGCTATCAAAATATGTTTGCAGATGATGCAAAATACAAAGGAGAATTACTAACACAGACTCTTGTAAAGAGCTACAAGAAGAATTAAATAAATTTCATGAATGGAGTAATACATGGCAAATGGAATTCAATGTGGACAAGTGTCATGTAATCAAGTTTGGTAAAAGTGGAAGAAGACCTGATTGGGATTATAAGTTAGGAAATAAAACCCTACACACATCAGAAAGAGAGAAGGACCTAGGTGTGATTATCAATAACAGACTATCTCCGGCTGACCACATCAGCAAGAAGGTACGGAACATGTATACACTGCTTGCAAATATGAGAATAGCATTCACATACATAAATGAAGACATGCTATGAAGGATAATAACATCATTCACCAGGCCAACCCTGGAGTATGCATCAGTAGTCTGGAGTCCTCATCTCAAAAAACACATAGACAAGATTGAAAAAATTCAAAGGGCTGCTACAAGATGGATACCAGGCTTAAGAGATCTAAGCTACGAAGAAAGACTAAATAAACTGGATCTACCAACACTACAGGAGAGAAGGAAAAGAGGTGACATGATAATGCTATATAAATGCATATCAAGGAAGGAGAAAATATACATAAATGATTACTTAACATATGAGGAAGCATCAGCAAGAGGACACTGCAAAAAACTGCATAAGAAGAGAGGTGATAAAGACGTAAGGAAATTCAGTTTCCCAAACAGAGCAATTGATCATTGGAATGCATTACCGAATGAAATAGTGTGTGTCAAAACAATCCACAAATTTAATGATATGTACGATAAATATGGTTTAAGACACGGGACAGTACAAGCTTGACTCATTCCTGTAAAGATACAATTAGGTAAGGACAATTAGGTAAGAACACACACACACACACACACACACACACACACACACACACACACACACACACACACACACACACACACGATATATTTCACTCAAAAGGTATTGAGGGTAAATACAAATTATTTTTAATTTCACGGTGTTAACCTTATATATTTTTTTACATTAATTGTACTTGATTTGGAGGCATCCTCACAAAGCTTGGGGGGACGAGAGCCCCTCGCTGCCCCCCCCCCCCATGACGCCCCTGACTTTGCTTTTTGCTCACTCACAAAAATTACTTTCACCAAATATCTCTGTGAGCTTCGATTCAAACCAAAATTTTGAAATTCAGAGTTTCTTTTATCAATCATGGTATTGTATTAGTTTGACTCGGATTCAGTCAAAATTTTCCAAAAACAAAGCAAAAAGAAAGTATTATTTGTTTCGAAAAGACAAAACCTGGTTGCTTTCAGCAATCGTCTGAAAATACTGCTGCACTACTCAAGCAACCTTAGACAGTTAGGCCTACTTCATGTGCAGTCGGCTGTTACGCTAAGCTGCCTTATAAAAATTGTTTCCTTGATTTACGGAAACACTGTTGGGAATTGCGGGTTATCAATGAAATTAAAATAATTGGGGATTTTTATGCAGTTTCGAAATTGGTGTCTATCTTTCTTGTATCTTCAAAATTGGCTGAGATATCCAAAAAAGTTTGCTGCTATACTACAGTTTTCCTCCTGACCCATGCTCCCATTTCTTGCTGATGCAATAAATCTTTAGCTCGGGTACGTATGTCGGGGGTCCAAACTGTGACTAAATTTGGTGTTCGAGTGAGCGAAGTGAGTGAGAACAAAAAAAATATGGAAAGGTATCTCATAATCTGTTGCTTGGACTCCTTGCCGGTATGGATATGAATAGCCATCCAACAAACCCAGTACCCTCTCGTCACCTTCGAAAGATATTTTCCTCCGACAAAAAGCAGCTTGTTACAAATCAGTGGACAAGGCAATAATGTGCTGTACTGGAAACTTCTGGTTCTGCACTAATGTTTGATCTGTTACATCAGTACACGAGGTGTTACCCAAAAGTTCCAATAATTCGAATATTGTGGGAAAATAAGTTATCTTACCTCCTAGTCCTCACTGTCGAAGTAGTCCCCTTGGGCATGTATACGGTGATCCCAACGTTTTTTCCACGAGACCATGCATCCCTGGAAGGTTTCAAGCGTGATGGTACTGAGCACCTGCAATTCTGTCTGGATCTCGTCAATTGAGTCAAATCAACGCCCTCTCAGTCGTAATGTCAGCTTGGGAAACAGGAAAAAGTTGTAGGGGACATGGTCAGGTGAATAGGGTGGGTGGGGAATGACTACCGCGTTAATGGAAGCCAGGAACTGCCAGACAACAATTGATTTGTGGGCATGGGCATTGTTATGATGCAGGACCCAGTCCTTGTTCTTCCACTGTTTTGGACGTTTGCGGCAGATGTTCTCCCTCAGACACTGCAAAACTTCACGGTAAAACTTTCTGCTGACAGATTGACCGGGTGAGATGAATTCCTTGTGAACAGTCCCTTGGATATCGAAGAAAACGATGAACATCGACTTGACATTGCTGTAAACTTTACACGCTTTTTTTGGCCTCCGTGAATTGGGAGACTTCCCTTGCGATGACTGCTGCTTTGTCTCCAGGTCTTAACCATAAACCCACGATTCATCACCAGTTATGACCCTGGAGAAGAAGGTGGTATCATCTTTAAACTGATTCTTGAGCTCCCTGCAAACTGTAATGCGATGTGCCTTTGCTTGTCACACAGCAGTCTTGGCGCAAATTTTGCAGCGATGCATCTCATGCCCAACACGTCCAACAAAAAGCATTACACGCTTCCATACGACAGTCTAACGATATCACAAACATCATGGATAGTTTACAAGCTGCAAGGGTAGCTTGACGAACATTCCCAACTATTTTTGGTGTTGTTGCTGTTGACAGTCGTCCAGAATGGTCATCAACTTCGACGGACGTTTGTCCTTCCTTGAACCGCTTGTACCAGAAAAATGTTCTGCTTTGGGACATGGCGTTGACACCAAAGGCATGCTGAAGCAACCAGTGAGCTTCTGCAGCTGTCTTGTTGATCTTGAAGCAGAACTTGATGCAGATACTTTGTTCCGTGAGGTCCGCCATTGCAAAACCACCAAACCACCTACACACCATGTTACAATAGTAAGCATAGCTCAACAGCAAGTCCGCTCACAGACACGACTGGGTCCAATATGACGCACAAGGGGTGCTGCTGACTCCTTCTATCGGCAAAAGGCAAAACTGCAAACGGTTGGCTTCCTCTGTTGAAATTACTGGAACTTTCGGGTAGCACCTCGTATTTCTCCCACGAGCCAGCCATTGATATTACCACTCTATTGCTTGTTATGTGAAGCCATCATACAAGGTTTAATGCAGCATTACAGTATCTATCAAATATTACCTCCTTTATATCATGCCCTGAATGAAAGAAAATACACAAATTATGTGGCCACCACTTCGCATTTAATTCTCCCTCCTCTCCCTTCCCTCCCTTCCCTCCCTCAGTCCACCCTCGCATCATCGCTCTTCCCCCGCACCCACCTTTCCTTCTCTCTCTGGCCCCTCCCTCTCAGCCCCTCTTGCTCCACTGTGACTTACCGCGCACAAAGGAGCCAGCCTGAGGCACAAGGTGCCGGAGATTAAGTGACTATTTATGACCACGACTGTACATGAAAAATATACTTTATGGATGACTGTAACAATGTCTTGTCAGCTTTTTTGTATTCTAAGGTAGGGTGGACCTCCATTAATGAAGGCTGCCCAGTGGTCCGGCTCTGTGTAGAGAAGAGTAAAATTATGGTATTCGAGAGAAGAGAAGTCAATGAATGTACAGTGAAGTTGGATGATGAAGAAATGGAAAATGTTAGTACGTTTAAGTACTTGGGTAGTGTGATGAGTGAGGATGGAAGTTTGGAGGGTGAAGTGCTTGAAAGGGTACAGCAAGGAAGAAAGGTTGCTGCTTCCTAGAAAGCAGTGATAAGAAACAGGGAAATGGACATGGAAGTGAAAAAGTTACTACATGACAGTATTGTGATACCAGCTCTAACGTATGGATGTGAAGCTTGGACTTTGTTGGAGGGACACAAGTCGAGAGTGAGAGCAGTGAAAATGAGTTATTTGAGAGGAGCATGTGGAGTCACATGGAGAGACAGACTGACAAATGAGGATGTGAAGGAGCATTGTGGTGTGGATGTGGATGTGATAGGAAGCGTCAGGAGAAACAAACTGAGGTTGTTTGGCCATGTGGAGAGGATGGAGAGAGAGAGAGAGATTGACGAGGAGAGTGTATGTGAGTGAGGTGGAGAGGGAGAGAGGGAGGGGGATGAGATGGAGGGATGGAGTGGAGAGGTATATGAGGGAGGGGTGTGTGAGCAGGGAGCAGGGCAGTGAAATGGCGGGGGACAAGGCGACGTGGAGGCGATTTGTTTGTGGCCACCCCGCATGGGATTAAGGCGTCTGGCAATAGATAGATAGATAGAATATAGAATGGTGGGTTGCACAACCGGATTCAGTTTCAGAAGTGAAAAAAAAAAGCTGTTAAAAATAAGGATATGGCCAATAAAGGCAAGCGAAAATAAAGCATCCTTTCAGTTAGAAAAAACGATCAGATTTCAGGGTCTAACTTATGCTGAGTGTGACATTTGAAGTTGAATGGTTTAGTAACCAAAGCGCGGAGGTAGCAGGTAAAGCTACTACAAGAAGGGCTAACAAGTATTAAAAAATGATCCATTACGTTAAGGAAAAAAAGAAATAAGATGAAACTAATAACACGGTAAGATGAATTACAAAGAGCGGAATTGAATAAGTTTATCAGCAAGAGACAGAGAGAAGAAAAAAGAAAGAGAATCATCGATCACATAAAACAGTAAAAAGAGGAAAAAGTCTCAAAATTGTCCCAAGGAAAATAGCAATAAGAATGCAATAAATTTCATCAAGGAAAGACAAAAAATGGTGAAGACATTAAATGCAGAAATATGATGGTGAATTCACGACAGTTGAAGAATATTACAAAGATCTGTATGCATCAAAGACAATAGCACCAACAGCTAATTTTTCAGTTGATACAAGTGAAGTACCAGAGGTAACACCAGATGGAGTGAAAATTTCCCTTAAAAGTATGAAAAGAGGGAAGGACCCAAGAGAAGATGGAATAGTAGTAGTTTTCTGTTGGATGCAAGAGCAGAAAACAAAACAGGCTGGCCCACATATTTACTCAGTGCATAAAGAAGAAGGAAATTCCAAACATGGCGTAATGCAATAATTATTTTGCTTTCCGTGATAGGTGACTCAAAAGACCGTAGTAACTATCGACACATTACCTTATTACCAGTTATTTACAAGCTCTTCAATAAAGTCCTTGCGAGCAGAATAGCAAATTTGAAAGAAAACCAACCTCGTGAGCAGGCACAATTCCGAGGTGGGTAATCGACTACTGATCATCTACACACAATGAATCAGCTAACTGAGAAAACTACAGAATATAATAAACCACTGTGCTTAGGTTTTGTTGACTACGAAAAACTCAATGAAGCACATAGCAATTATAAATTCATTGCGGGAACAAGTAATTGAGGACATTGTAGAACTGCACGAAAACATATATAAAGAGGTAACTGTTACAGTAAAAAGACATAAAGACTGGGAAAATATTAAGACTGAGAAGGGCGTGCGTCAGGGACTTACAATTTTCACGAAAAGTATTTATAGCATGCCTAAAAATATTTTTAGAAAGCTAGACGGGGAAAGCAAAAGATGTAAAAATAGATATAGAAAGCCTAAACGAATTAAGATTTTTAGATGACATTGTCCTAACCTCAGAAACAGCAGCGATACTGCAAGAAATATTAAATGACCTAAACAGAGAAAGTCTCAATGTATTGCTAAAGATGACCCCAGGTAAAGTAATGTTTAATCCAGGTACACCAAAGAGCGTTATCAGATCGTCATCTATATTGTAATGATCCGATATTTGTACGTTTGTTTGTTAATGTAACACAGCAGAAACGGCGCATATATATATATATATATATATATATATATATATATATATATATATATATATATATATATATATATATATATATATATATATATATATATATATATATATATATATATATATATATATATATATATATATATATATTGCCAGACGCCTCAATCCCGTTTGGGATGGCCACAAACAAATCGCCTCCAAGTCGCCCTGTCCCCCGCCATTTCACTGCCCTGCTCCCAACTCACACACCCCTCTCTCACATACCTCTCCACCCCATCCCTCCATCTCATCCTCGGCCTCCCCCTCCCTCTTCCCCCCTCCACCTCACTCACATACACTCTCTTCGTCAGCCTTTCACCCTCCATCCTCTCCACGTGGCCAAACCACCTCAGTGTGTTCATCATAACGCTTCCTATCACATCCACATCAACACCACAACGCTCCTTTATATCCTCATTCGTCAGCCTGTCTCTCCACGTGACTCCACAGGCTCCTCTTAAATAACTCATTTCCACTGCTTTCACTCTTGACTTGTGTCCTTCCAACAATGTCCAAGCTTCACTTCCGTACGTTAGAGTTGGTATCACAATACTGTCATGTAGTAACTTTTTCTCTTCCATGCTCACTTCCCTGTTTCTTATCACTGCTTTCAAAGAACCAGCAACCTTTCTTCCCTGCTGTACCCTTTCAAGCACTTCACCCTCCAAACCTCCATCCTTACTCATCACACTACCCAAGTACTTAAACCTACTCACATTTTCCAATTCCTCACCATCCAACCTCGCTGTACATTCACTAACTTCACCTCTCTCAAAGACCATCACTTTACTCTTCCCTACATTCACCTTTAGATTCCGTTTCTTACACACTCTCTCAAACTCATCCACCAAGCCTTGCAGCTCCCCTTCGTCTTCACTCAACAACACAGTATCATCTGCAAACCACGGTACAGGGAGTTTCCAAACACTATCCTCTCTTACCAGGGCCACTCCAGCATCCACTACCCTACCTTGTACCTCTTTTATTACCCCATCCATGTACAGATTGAACAACCATGGAGACATGACACATCCCTGTTTCAAACCAACTTTCAAAGAGAAAAATTCACTTAGTTCACCATCCACACGCACTGCAGCCTTCGCACCATCGTACATACTCTTCACAGCATTCAACAACTTCCCATCTACTCCATATATTCTTAACACTTTCCTCAATCCTTGTCTATCCACCCTGTCATATGCTTTCTCCAAATCCATGAAAGCCGCATACAGTACGCCAATGCAGTACGTGGCCTGAAGAATATATATATATATATATATATATATATATATATATATATATATATATATTCTTCAGGCCACGTACTGCATTGGCGGACACAAGGGGTGCTGTGGTTCAATCAGTGTCGCATACTATAAAGTATGCTTGGGCCCAGTCGGCTTGCGCGGGCCGATTACACTTGGTTCACAGACTACACACACATTCAAAGCCACTCCAACACTACAATTACACTTTCAAGCACTTCTCACACTACATAAACTCTCTACTAGACAGCCTAAGCCACTTGGTAGAGATACACTGGCTGTATCGTTCCCACATTGGTCAGGATAGGTCGGTCCTGCAGTGGAAAAACAAACGGTTGGTGAGATGAGAGAGATGATATATACTGTATATATATATATATATATATATATATATATATATATATATATATATATATATATATATATATATATATATATATATATATATATATATATATATATATATATATATATATATATATATATTTTTAATATATTTATGTGTCCGACTCTGGGCAAACGCTTCACAGCCTGCTTCCAAGGCCCAGTATTCCTCCTACATACCATGCACCTCTACATGTCACCACTTCGGCACTAACACCCACCGTCCATATTGAATACATGCTAGGGCTGTCTCATACAGGACTGGTGTATTGGTATTAGCAATCACCTCCCTTACAACACCATCCATATAATTATTAAACAACTAAGGCCACATCTCACGTCCCTGCTGCAGCCTCACTCTCACGGGAAACCAATCACTCACAGTATTTCGCACTCTTAAACACGCTCTACTATTTACATAAAAACTTTTCACTCCATTTTAGTAACCTACCATCAAGTCCATACAATCTTAAAACAGTCCACAAAGCCTCCCTATCAATTCTATCATACACTTTCTCTAAATCCATGAACGTCCAAAACACATCCTTACCTTTCGCTAAATACTTTTCACACACCTGTCTCACAGCAACCCCCTGATCCACGCATCCCCTTCCTCTCCTAAAGCCACACTGTTCATAACCAATCATTCCTCCTGTACCCTCTCTAACTCTCATAATTAACACTCTACCATACACCTTACCTACAACACTCAATAGACTTATACCCCTAAAGCTAGTACGTTCATACTTATGACCCTTTCCTTTATACAATGGAACCACACAAACACTTGCCCAGTCAATTGGCACCATACCTTGCACAAAGCACACATTCAACAATATTACTAATCAGTCAACAATAGTTGCTCCACCACCTTCAGACATTCCACAGCACACCCATCCATACCTACAGCTTTCCCTGTTTTCATCGCCTTTACTGCCTCCTGCACTACTTCCTTCGTGATCAAAGAATCATTCAACTCTCCCAACACATTTATTCCTTACACCTTTCCATCCGCCACATTCTCAGCCTCCCTTGCCTCCTCTACATTTAACAATCATTCAAAATACTCCGCTCATCTCTTCCTTACTGCATCCATCTCAGTTAACATCCGTCCATCTTCTGCTTTTACACACTGTCCTTCCCAGACTCTCCTTTTCTCACCCCTTTCACCTCTCTTCTGTCAATCGCCTACCCCACCTCTCATCTGCTGCCACTTTAGCATCATGCACAGCCCTTCTTGCCCTATTCCTCTTTTCCTTTTACCTCTCATATGACACCTCATCCTTCCTCTGCAGCCACACTTCATATGCACGTCTCTTCTTAGCCACAGCCATACTTACTTCCTCACACCACCATTCACTCTCTTTTCTTACACCACCACCCACTCGTCTCACACCACACACCTCTTCCGCATGCCCCACCACAGCACTCTTAACCCGAGGCATCCCATCGACGTATGGGTACGTCGCAACATTTTGTCACAACTAGTCCTGTCGACGTACTGGTACGTTGAGCAATTGCAAGGTTCATAATTTGAACAATTTTCAATTTTCGCTCGTGATTTTTCATATGTATACACGGGACACCTTCCTCTATTCCTCTGCAAGATGCCAGGTAGGGACAATGTCTTACACCGCATAAGCTTCCCCCCCCCCCGCACACCATTGTCTCGGCAATTCACCTGTTACCAGTGGCCTTGCCAATAAAGACATTCAGGACTAGAATGATTCCCCAATTGATGACAATGTGGAGGACAAAGTTTACATAGCATTAGAGGAAGAATCAGTCAGAAATGATGATCAGGTAATGTTGCCAAGAAAGGTCAGGTATGTTGATGAGTTAGTGAGTGAAACAATGCTTATAATGCCTATGTTACTGTTTGAAAACCAATATACTCTCGTATATTCGTACCAAATAAATAAATAAATACCGTTTATGAGTAGTGTGGAATAGTTACCTTCCCATAGAACCCGTTTTCTTTGGAGCCAGCCTCATAGAAAACCCAGTAAGGTAAGGAGCTACTGCTACCTGTTTCAAGTATTTTAAACCTCAGGTGAGCGATTTCTCTATGAATTTTCGATGTTTCTTACCAAAAGCGGAGGTTTTAGCCAAAAAATTTTTTTTCCAAAATAGCTCGGGATTGGGGGGTGTCAGAGGTACGAAATAGCTCGGGACGTGACGGGTTAAACAACTGCCATTCCTCTTTCACATTGCCATTCTCCTGATCTTTTGCTACATTCCACTCATCTTTCAATTTCTCCTGATACTTTATCATTTACTATGTTTTATCCAACTCACTCTCAAAACCTCCGTGCCACACCTAACTCTCTCTTAGCTCTCACCCATCTCTTACCTACTCTTAAATTTCCCTCCACCAGGTAGTGGTCAGACATACCTCCACTCTCCCCTCTCAAAACTCTCACATCCAACACTCTTCCTTTTACATTCCAGGACACAACCCCATAGTCCATCAATGCTCTGTCAACAACCCTTCCACCCTCCTGTCTCACCCATGTATACTTATATATATCTTTTCTCTCAAACAGGGTATTTTCAGTCACCATCTCTCGCGCGGCTCAACACACATCCCTATCATTCGTTCCCCATTTTTATTTCTTCCAGGCACACCATGCATACCAAGTACACATTCGACTGCTACATTTCCCACTCTAGCATTCAGATCTCCCACCATTACCACATTCACATTCGCCCCAAAACTCTGCAGACACTCAACATTATTCCAAAAAGACTCCCTCTCTTCTTCATCCCTTTGACTACCAGGCCCATATGCACTCACGAACACCCACAACTCACGTTCAAATTTCGCTTTCACACAAATCAGTTTCTCCTTCCATTCAATCACACACTGCTGTACCTCCAGACTCACCTACAAGGCCACTCCTTCTCTTGCCCTTCCTCTATCAACGCCTGACAATCTTCCATTCACACTTATAAACTTAGACTAACCTTTCCCTTTCATCTTTGTTTCACTCAAATCTAACACATCCAACTTTCTGCTCACAAACATTCTCCCAGTCACCTCCCGCATAGCCTCAATCGTACTACATCCACACACATTCATAGACCCAATCTTCACGGTACGGGGATAACTCAATCCCTCATCCCTTTCTCTGGCCTGTCTCTTTTTAGGAACTACAGAACAGAGGACGGGGTCCCTAGTCCCCTCACTCCTTCCCTTTTATATATATATATATATATATATATATATATATATATATATATATATATATATATATATATATATATATTTACAAGTAGAGAGAGAGAGAGAGAGACTGATATGATTTATCTGTGTACAGAATGTACTCACCAGCCAGCAACCCAGGCCCAACAGTGGCATCTTGTGGCCAGAATTAAGAGTTACCCATCTGTCAGCCATGTTTCTGAAACGAGTCACCCGCAACAACATTATTTCTAGAAGTTAATTACATTGTAAGCGGGAATAGGTAATACAGAATATTTTGCTTGTATACTCACTCTATCTTTTGGGTGGGACTATGGGATCGGACAATGATGATATTAATGTATGAAATAGATTAAATTACAAAATATATTCGTTTATGCCTGGGAGAGTTTAGTTTATATAATAGGTGTGATAATAAGAGTATGAAATACATTAGGCTATGAACAGATTAGGCTGCGAAATAGATAAAGTTATGGAATATTTATACTATAATTTAGCTTACTCGACTGTCACTAAAATGATTTCATCTTAGTTCATTGTTTCCATAAAGTTTTTTTTTTTTTTTTTTTTTAGCTGCATTGCACATCTTTTGATGTCCGTGTCTAGCTTCTGAAATGCTTCTCGAACTGGAGGAGTTTCACATACAGTTATTATTGTTCTTTCACTAGAAGACGTTTCCACCAAAGTGAATAAAATCGGCGTCAAGCATTAGTTTATCAAAATTTTAGTCACTGGTTTGACAGGGCCAACTCTTAGGTTTCCAGGTACTTCCGAAAGCTGAAAAATTTTTCATCACAATAATATAATAACCATCTATCAATCCGTCATCCATTCCTTTTTTGTCATATCAAGAGCGTTGAGGTCTGGGTCAACTCTCCATAGTCCTGATATTTCAGGGGAGGGTTACCAGCATTACCAACCCCTCACTGGCATTTGTAAGCAATACTCGTAAACCCTAACCATCCTTCAGATGTATATTCTTCCGAGTTCCACTGGGTAACCCACGCGACCATTAAATGTCAATTAGTTATATGGCTAAGACCCACCGTAGTAAATGGTTCCTGGGGTTAGAGGAAAACATTTGGCTTGTCACCCAGTGTAGAGGCACTTGAAGGAAGCACTGTATTACACTATGATTATTATAATGATTACCCTCTGTCCTAGATCCTTAGACCCTGAATCCATGGCATAAATTTTTTTCACATCTTCATGACTAAAAATTTGTGCTACGTTCATATTGTTCTACTTTATGCTATTGCATTTCATTATTTCTGTTGCCCTATGTTTACGATTTTCATAAATATTTATAATATTTTTGTTCTGTACGTGTTGTTCTACCATATAATTTGATATTTTTCCACTTGTTTTGACTTTATCTCCCAGTCATTTCCATTATGTTCCCATAGTTGAAACAAGTATAACAACAATTTCATCACGTATGAGTCTATGTATCACCTTGGTATTGCTCTCATTCCTGCTTCGTCTTCAGGTTCATCGTTTCCTAGAGTCCTGGGGTTTGCAGTGAACTGTAAATGCAAAATTTAAATGATAAAACAGTCAGTCTCAGAAAATTACATTAATTAGTAGAGGTCGGCGAGGATGGTGAGAGATGTGCACGTTGCAGCGAGTGGCGGGGAAGTGAGGTGCGCGTGTGTTTGTGTGGCCTTCATCACTACCACCACTACCCCCAGCAACACACTACCCCGAGGGTCACTTTGTTTTTTCAAGGTAACGCGACATAGTTCACTTTTACACTGTTGTTGTGGCACCAATCTCAGCTGAACGTGTACCTAGTGAACTATAGGATGAAGCTGCCATTCTTCAGTTCATCCTTCTCCATCCAAGGGAAGAAGAGAGGGGAGGGGAGGATTGTTGAATGTTTGGATAACCGGGCAGAGGAACCGCTCGGTTATATCACTGCCATTGCGTGAAGGCATCCCTCTCCAGCAAGTCATTTCACACATAGCGCGTGATGAGGACCGCTTGGCCTTAGGGAATGGTGTATCAGTCCGTGTTCAAAGCTGGAAACATTAAAAACAGTAAATATTGCACTTGCTAACTGCTTGGAAATTAAATGGTCTGCTGTGTAAATAAATCAAGTTCGAAACCAGGCAGGAACAGTAACAGTTTGATGATCTCAGTTTCGTCTTCACATATCTTCCACACAATCCACCAGCATGCCATAGAAACACTACTGCTGTTGCCGTGACATCAGTACTGAATGAGGCAGCCGATGGTTAGTATGGACAAAGGGTATTAATCTCGAAATGGTGACAAGTAGAGATCTAAAATATGTGGGAGGGCTGCTGGAACTCAGGAAGGGAGTTTTCAATTCTATACCTAGAGTAGGACATCTAAGTCAAACACACACACACACACACACACACACACACACACACACACACACACACACACACACACACACATGCACGCACCGTCTCCTCGACCAAGGTCACGGCATGCACTCTCACAGTGACGCATCAAAACGAAGTTACAATTGAAGGCACTCTTGCAATTCACACCACACCACTGTACCTCACTATGCCTCTCTACCACGCCACTGTCACACCACCGTACTATACTGCCATCATAGGCCGCCACCACTACACTGCACTACCAGCACCATACCACCACCATTACACAATCATACTGTAATACCATAATATCTTACCGCCACTTCACCATTACACCACCATACCAGACCACCAGACCATCACTACCGTTATGCTATTTCATGCCCACTTATGGTAGAGCAGAACAACAAATGATCCTACATAACAATACGCTCACCACTAAGTTCTGTGGCAAATGCTCACAAGACAAATGCTGACAGGACAATGCTCATGTGATAAATGCTCACTGGACTAGTACTCACGTGAAAAATGCGCACAAGACATGCTCATATACTGTCGCAAGTCAAACTTTTAGATGGTATTATGCCTACATGACCGATGCTGATATGACATAGTATACTCAAAAGAAAAATGTTCACTTGACACGCTCTGAAGTCATGCTCACAAGACAAGATGACAGTACAAATGTTCACACGAAATATGTTCACGAGACAAAAAGAAGACAAGTTGTCAGTACTAATAGTCACAAAAAATATGCTCACAAGATAAATGTTTTCAAGACACATGCCGAAAAGACATATGCTCACAGGACACATGCTCAAAAGGATATATTCATAACACAAAGGTTAATAAGCCAAATGTTTAACAGACGTGCTTACAATATAATATGACAATAGAAATGCTCACAGCATAATAGCTCACAAGACAAATGCTGACAACATATATGCTCACAAACATTTTGACCATGCAAATGCTCACAGGCTTATGCTCACAAGACATATGCTGACATTTTGACAGTGCAAGTGGTCGCAGATATGTGCTCACAAGACATATGTTGAAAATAAAGATTCTTACAGGCAAAATGCTCAAAAGACTCATCCTTCGGCCCTAACCTTGGAATCCTTCATTCTTTACATTGGCATCTTACAATCCTAACTCTAAGATCCTGTAATCCTAACCTTGGCATTGTCTAGTCCTAACCTTGGCATCCTTCGTACTTAACTTTCGCATTGTATGGTCCCGTTCTTGGCATCCTTATGGCCTAACGTGGGAATCTTTCAGTCTAAGCCAGGTATCCTCTGATCCTCACACTGGCATCCTCCATTCCTCCCTTTGGTATTTGAGTCAGTGTGTGTGTGTGTGTGTGTGTGTGTGTGTGTGTGTGTGTGTTTCCAGAGGGGTATGCTGTATATATTTATTGTATTAATGGCTATGCTTTTTATGGATTCAGTACTGATAAGTTTGGTCTATGTGGGTATTCTGTTAATGGATATGGTATATTTGTGGCTGTCGCATATGGCTATGCTACTTTTGAATGTATTATTTACGGGTATACTATTGATGAGTACCGTTATGCTATTTCGAGGCATGCTGATTAGTATGGGCATGCTGCGCATTTGTGTACTCTTCACGCATAGGCAGTAAGAATGGTGTTTATGGGTCATACGTACGTGTCCGTCAGATCTAATGGAAATTATGAAAAGGTCACATCTCTCTTCATCCTATCTTGGATTACCTTTAATCCTTTCATAACATCTATTACCAGTCGCTCTCTCTCTCTCTCTCTCTCTCTCTCTCTCTCTCTCTCTCTCTCTCTCTCTCTCTCTCTCTCTCTCTCTCTCTCTCTCTCTCTCTCTCTCTCGTTCAGTTTTCGAATCAGCATCCGTCTAATGAGCACTTTTTTAGTGAGCATTTCAAGTGAGACCTTTTTCTTGAGTGAGCATTGTTATAAAATTTGTCGAATGAGCTCATTATGTGAGCATTTGTCGGGTGAGAATTTGTTGTGACAGCACGTGGCGAATGAGAGTTTGTTTCGTGAGCATTAGTCTTGTGAAGAAATGTTGATTTACCCTTTAACTTACTCCACATCAACTGTTTCTCTTCACCAGACGGAACTGGACCAAACCCACAATTTGCACACTAAGTCGTGCTTGCGTTAAATTCTACGAACCGTTGTCAGGGGGCAAGCATGAGCCTCCTTCCTTACTAGTCATATCGACCCTCAGATTCAACTACATATGGCTATGATCAGCTCATACTAAAGGGGTAGTGAACTTTGTAAGGTTACAACAAACACGCAAGAGTGTCAGCCAGCGCTCTGACGGTAACCGAAGAGAGCGCATGCGCATTCTTAGCCCACTGGAGCCCTGGACTTTTACT
This sequence comes from Coenobita brevimanus, assembly GCF_032717465.1. Taxonomy (NCBI): domain Eukaryota; kingdom Metazoa; phylum Arthropoda; class Malacostraca; order Decapoda; family Coenobitidae; genus Coenobita; species Coenobita brevimanus. The sequence continues at coordinate 28,178,028 of NC_137031.1, forward strand.
TATTTATTTATTTTGGTCATCTGACCATTTTCATTAGCCCGGGAAAGATTCTTCGTGTTGAATGGGTTAGAAATATACTTAATTTACCCCCTTCCATGCAAGTGACCTCACCTATATTCAGTATAGTTATGTGGTACAAGCAAGACTAAAGCAAAACCACCGTCACCCTATTCAAAGGCCGAAAGTGATCACTGTCTTTTGAAGTGGTAGACTGGGATGCCCATCATCCACTCACTCGATGTACTGCAGTGCTGCACGCTGCTTTCTTCACCTTCATCATTCATTTCTTGTGCCTGCATTCCTCTCTTCCTACTTCCTTCTTTCCTGTTATCATGTATTGCCCTTCTTTCCACTTCAGGTGATTCTACACCAAGTGATAAGCCTAATGAGTTATGTAACCAGGGGAGTAATTAACAACTCTGGGTGTTAATCATATAACCAAATAGCATGATGTGGTGCCCACTATGGTACACTTGTTAACAGGATGGAGAGATGCAAATGCAGCATCCATCCAGGAACCAAACCACCGCACTCATCCCCATGGACAGCGAGGCGCTGTCTGCCGCAAGTTAACATTGATTCATTGCACAGGATGGTCCTGCAGGGACGGCTGCTTGGTCGTTGTGGTTGGGTCAGCTTGGCCAAATGGATCGCGGTTACTTAACAACATATGTCCTGGGATTCCTAGGCCGAATTTTTCTTAACGATGCCAGGTTAGTATGCTTCGTCATGGTGAAGCAAGCATTTTTACAATGCTTGCCTCACCATCACGAAGCAAGTGTTTGCTTTGATAAGCACAGAAGGTACAGAGGAGTTGCCAGAAATATCTCTAGCTTTGTGTGTGTGTGTGTGTGTGTGTGTGTGTGTGTGTGTGTGTGTGTGTTCATTTGTTATTCAAAGTATGTCACTAATTCTATCTAAATTCGAATTACCTTTGTTATGGTTTATCAAGCTCAGTTAACTGAAAGGCTTTTCATATAATACAAATTGATATGAAGCGAATTAATATATAAAATCTTGGCGCCGAAACAACTCGGTTTTACGGCACCGAATATACGACTATATACCGAATATATATATATATATATATATATATATATATATATATATATATATATATATATATATATATATATATATATATATATATATATATATATAAAACTTATGTGCTAAAACAAATTTGATATATACTTCACGAATAAATAAGATTAAAAATGACAAAACAAATCGATTATCTATAAAAGGTGTAGGAACTCTGCTTCCTTTGTATATACTGTATATATATATATATATCATTCGGCTAGCCAGAGGCTTCACCAAGTAAGGTGAACAGACAGTAGGCACCATCCGTCCCCCTACGTATTTGGAGAAACATCTACTACGGCCACACCGAACATGACGAGTGGGGAGGTGGGGTCGAGCGATGAGTGGCGAGGTGAAAGTCAATGTGGTGCCCACTGTATCCTCGCGGGCAACAGATAGTCAGAAGCTGTTCATCAGCGTAGACATGCCTGGGGATGTTGCTAGGCAGTTCGCAATATTTTGGAACAAGTTGCATTGCGCAATGATGAACGTGGAGGAGGGTGAGCAGGGTGACAAACCTCCCCACTCATTCAGTGTGGCCACCCACACAGGATTTAGTTTTATCCTATCGCCTCATCCCTCGCCTCTCAAGTCTCTCCGCTCATCGCATTCAGTGTGGCATACCCTAACTGCTGAGGCATGAAGAAAAGAGCCCTCAATATAATCACCCTCTGAAGAAAGTCTTTAAATTTATTATTAGTGACAGCATCCCACTGTCTGCTAACAAGCACGAACCGCCAACTTAAAGGGAGGAGAGATATCGGTACCAGCAAGTGGTTAGTTGACAGGGGGCAGTTGAGAAGAGGCAGATTTAGGTAGAGCATCTGCCCTATCATTGTCCACCACACCAACTTATGCAGGTACCCAACAATACTGGATCAATTTACCCCAGTCTCTCAATCAAGAAACGACAACCAAAAACAGCAAAGACCAGAGGATGAGCTGATTAAATCCTTCAATAGCCAAAAGGACACTTTGGGAGTCGCTGAAAATTGTAAGATACCTGCATGAATGTGCTAAAATGAGTTGAGGAGCTAGAATGAGAGCAGACAATTCTGCAGTAAAGACAGATGGATCCAGAGAATGCCTACCTCCCCTCAGAAAATCTGGGAACACCATTCCAAACCTGACCACAGTGGCCGACTTGGATCCGTCTGTATAGACAGGGACAGTACCTGCATGAAGGGATAAGCTTCCAAGAATAATTGATGTATTGCCTGGGAAAAGACTGAAGACTTAATGCCAGCAAAAACCCTGCAGAATTTTATTGTTGGACGGAACCGAAGATAGATCCTTGGGACCCTAACAGCACAGACGGCCGCAGCTGTAAGACTGAACTCCTCCATGATCTGTCTGATCCTGAACCCTATATCAGAGTGTGAAGATGAGATTCGTAATAATGAATAAATGATTGTCAAAACACATAAATGGCCTTAGTGAGTATGGCAGAGGTCAATTGCGGTTCCAGCAACGAATGATCAATGACTTATGATGCAGATCTAAGGGGGGAACACCAGCCTCCACTAGAAAGCTATGAATCGGGGAGGATATGAAAGCAAGAGTAACCAGTCACGGGTTAGCAGGATGTACAGGAGTGGAAACAATAAGCTGTGGTACATGCAGTTTAGATCCCACCGAGGCATTTATCAAGTGCAGTAGTGTCATGAGGCCAACACCCCACTAAAAGTAAGACAACATCCTCATCAAATTCGTAGCCTGCACACAGGACATTCGTAAAAGCTTCAAATGCAGAATCCAAGTCAACGTGCGGTCATATGTCAAACCAAAGAACCTAATCTCCTCCGCGCATTGGAGATGATGCCCACTCAGAAACAATTTAGTGTCTGGGTGGATTCCCCTGTTTTGACTAAAATGCATAACTACAGTTTTCGTTGACAGAAAACAAAAGCCTCTCTGGTCCGCACAACTGGCGACCCAGTCTAACACCAACTACATTCGTTTCTCAACAGCAGTCATCCGTTAACCAGAAAACCAAATATTCAAGTCGTATATGTAAAGGGAGGAAGACACTCCCTCTTGTAAAGAATCTGCTATGCCACTGATGGCTATAGCAAACGAGGGGATGCTTAGCACACTTCCCTGTGTAACACCCTCCTCCTGAACATGAGGAGGTGAAAGGAACGAACCCACACTGACCTGAAACTTTCAGTTAGACAAGAAGACCCATAAAAACAATGGCCGGAGACCCTGCAACCCGAAACTGTGCAACTGATTCAGGATGCCGTGGCACCATGCTATACTGAATGCCTTTTCCAAGTAGAAAAACACGACCACACAAATGTTGGGTAGCAACAAAAGTTTCACAGATTGTTGATTCAAGCCAGATGAGGTTGTCAGGCATGCACCTCATTCTGCAATACCCACTTTGTGCAGGAGAGAAAAAAAAACATATTTCTCTTGATACCAATGAGCCTCATGCTAACCATCTCAAACAGTCTGCATACACATGTCAAACAAATGGCACAATAATTAGAAACATTAGAATGGTCCTTACCTGTCTTAGGAAGTGGGAGGACTATACCCCTCTTCGAATTATTGGGGACTACACCTTCGTCCCAGTTCCTGTTATAAAGATCCAATAAAAACAAAAAAAGAATCGTATGGCACATGGCAAATCAGAGTGTACGGAATGTCATTTGGTAGCAATTTATATTGACTTCTCATACCATGCTTGCAAGTAACTGACTTACATTCTATATGGAGGTAGTATTGAATAGAAAAAACTGTATTAATTGTTCTTATAATTTTCTTTACTGACACGGTATATGCAAGTACAGTAATAGCCTAACTAATATACTCGTAAACCTGGAGTAAGTATTGGACCATATTGGTACTGATACTAAGGATGATAATAACAGCAGGAGAAACATAATGGTAATACTAACAGCAGCGAAAATAATAATGTAAGTAATGTTATAACAATGGATATCCTCTGATATAGTAAAAGTTTCAGTAGTTTTGGCTATAACTAAGTATATAGTTATGAATATGAAATACACAATATGAATATGAAATACACAATAAAAATAATAGCAACAGGAAAAAATAGCAACAAGATAAATGATGATGGTGGTGGTGATGATGTTGCTAGTTGCGTGTGTGTGTGTGTGTGTGTGTGTGTGTGTGCAAGTGAGAGGTTGACTGAGAGTGAGTGGGTGACTTAAAGATGGTAATGAGGGAATACAAATTTATCTATTGCCGTTACCATTTTAAATTGTTTCTCTATATTTGTAATAAAAATTATCTTTAATGTAAAACTGTAGTGATTACTCATAAACATATTTTCTCGGAGTCACAAAGCTTTGAGCTAAAAGAAAACTTTCTTCTGCTTCGTGAAGCCCTCCCTTGTTGGCTAGGAGGAGCAGAAGTATCGCTCTTGTCATTCTAGTATGAGCAAAAACAGTGCATGCTCCCAACATGATTGCTATGGAGAAACTGACTGTAGGCAAGTGGTGAGGGTAGTGTTACCAGATCTCCATTGCCAAATTATGTTAACTCCATTTAAAATTATGCTGAAACCAGCAAAATTATGCTATTGGGGTGACAAAATTATGCCAAATTTATGCAAACTTTCAGAGTTAGTTTATTTTCACAGTAAACTATTATACAGCCCATAATAAGAATAAGTAATAGTTAACACAGGTCAACTGCACTGCACATAGAAAATAAAGGGATCTCATTAGAGATAATTGTGGATAAGAATAATAAAGCAAACTTTCAGCTGTAACAAATTAAACAAGGCTAAAAATTTTTGTGATTGAGATGAGATCGATATCATACCCCATCTTCTTTCTCCATAATATTTTGTTATCCATTTATCCATCATCCAATCCTTTCTTCCCCAGTAAGAGCGTACTGGCCCGAGGACAGATTACTCAGCCCCGATGTGTAGGCGAGTGTGATTGGCCTCACTCCTCCCTGAGTGGCATTATATGATCAATAAACCCTAACTTGTATATAAATATCTATAGGCCCCATTCAGCTGGAGCATCTTAACCTACTAGAACAGCAGACGACAATTAGTTATGTGATTACCACCTAGTGTACAAAATGGCTTCGTTAAATATAGGAAACCATTTGTCTTGTCACACAGTGTAGACATCTTAAAGTTGCAGTAAATCGAGTGAGTGGATGATAAGTGCCTCTGCTTACGACCGAACCAAAAATGGACCCGTCCCAACCGATTTTCTACCACTGACCTCCCCCAATCCCAACCAATTTTTGATTTTTTTTTTTTTACTCAAACCTCCACTTTTGGTGAGAAACATCGAAAATTTGTAGAGATATCACTCACCTGAGGTTTAAAATACGGAATACAGGTAGCAGTACCCCTTATCTTACTGTGTTTTCTATCAGGCTGGCTTCAAAGAAAACGAGTTCTGTGGGAGGGTAACTATTCCACACCACTCATAAACAGTATTTATTTATTTATTTATTTGGTATGAATTTATGTGTAGTACTAAAGTATATTGGTTTTCACATAGTAATATAGGCAATATAAGCATTGTTTCACTCACCAAACACATCAATATACCTGACCTTTTTTAGCAACATTACCTGATCATCATTTCTGACTGTTTCTTCCTCTAATGCTATGTAAACCTTGTCCTCAACATTGTCATCGACTGGGGAATCACTCTGGCCTTGAATTTCATACCGTGGCACGGCATGTCTTTATTGGCCAGGTCACTGGTAACAGGTAAATTGCCGAGACAATGGGGTGCAGGGGGGAAGGTCATGCGGGATAAGGCATGGATCCTGCCTGGCATCTTGTAGAGGAAGGTATCCTGTGTATACATACCAAAAATCACGCACAAAATATGAAACTTGAGCAAATTGGAGACCTTGCAATTGCTGCACGGTTATATACGTCAATGGCAGTCACAGTGACAAAACGTGTTGACGTATATATACGTCAACGGGAGTCGGCGGGTTAAAAGGAAAATGGCAATATCAGCGTACGTATTTACTTAGCAGTAGATGGCGACGACTATCATCCACTCACTTTATGTAGTGCTGGGCACTTCTCCCTTCACCTGTATCATTCTTTTTCTCTGTCTGCCTCCTCTCTTCCTATTTCTTTCATCTTTCCTGCCACTTTTTATTACTTTTCTTTCCCTTTCAGTGGTTTTACACTGAGTGACAAGCCCAGTGGTTTCCTGTAAACCTAGAAACCATTTACAACACTGGGTGGTAAACATATAACTAACCCGTTCGTGTTCCCTACACGTCAGCAAGTGGGTTGGAGAAGGATTTGTGTCCCTCTCCGTGTAACAACTAACTCAGAGACAAACGCCAACCCCTTATGGGATTATGGCATTTGGCCATAGATAGATAAACATTTTCACTAACATCAGTCCCTTACACAGAAATGAATGCTTTACAAGGAAGACTTTGTATTAAAGCTTCAAATTTATCCTGACTTGGTGTTCAGAATGGGACACAAAATGGGTCAATAATTTATTTCCTTATTATTATATTTTTGCCTCCACTCCAAAGTCTGAAAACCTATTCAATTTGCTTAGTTTCTTTCTTGATATACTTTTAGTTTGGTGACATTCTTTTAATTCATCGCCACTTTGCTTCAAGCTTTAAATAATTGTTCCTTGGGCAAATACCCCCCAGACACCGGTTTCCTGTTTTGCAAGTTGTTCAAACGATTTAATGGAGCCAAGTGTCAATTCACATATCACACAAATCTGGAAATCCTATTTCATAAACGTTCATTACTCATCACTGTACTTTGCAAAGAATCGTGTCGATGAGCTGTGGCCGTGTGGAGACTAGCCATCATTATCAAAGTATGCTATTTGAACACAACCATCCTTTCACTCCCTTCTTTCCTTTGAAAAAGAAAAATGAGCATAACTCTAAACTGCTATAACTGTGTCAGTCTGAAGGATTTTTTCAAAAGTGCTATTTTCAGAGGAATATATTTAACTTAGAAGCAATTTCTTTTTCAACTGGAGATGAGAGACGCAGACTTCATTTAGCCCTACAACAGGAGAGAGTATACTTAATTTAAATAAAATCGTTTGGAAGTAGAAGACTAAATAATTAAACTTCCGCATCACTGCAAGGAGGTTAAATATGGCAACGACATTACCACTTCAGTTATCATTAAACACCTATCGTTCATTCATTGTAACTTGGTTCAGAGTTTCGACCCATTGTTGCTAGATCAGTGTCAAAACCTACACTACCATGGCTCTACATTTATTTTTGATAATACTTATTTGTTACTAGCACCAATTTCAAGTGCTAATCCCTTCTTACAGCAGAACATCCAAGATAGAGAGGTGCCAATTTACGTCTAGAGAACAGAGTATATAAATTCTAACTGAAGAAGACACTGCGTGCGTAGCTGAAACCAAATTAACCTTTAATGTTGCTGATTTGGTTTCGTCGGGTCCTCAGGAGAAAGAACCCGAATGCGACAAGTTTGTAGACGATTAGGGCCACTATACCCAAGATATCATAGGCCACATTCGACTCAGCAAAGTCCATATATCCAAGGACAGTCTGGCCATCGGGAAAGCAGTGATGGGTGGGTGTACAGGTGATGTTAGTGATCCCTGTCCACTGGTTCACCAGTGCCAGAGCAACAGGCCAAAGGTCATTAGCATATAACTCTTACTAAAGATAAAAAAAAACATCTGAATCACTCTCTCTATTTAAAATTTCTAGAAATCATGCAAAAGCTGTATTAAATCTACCTAAATCAAACTTTCTTCAAAAGCAAGCATCAAAACAACTTAACAGCCCTAATGACAATAGAATGTTCTGGTCAACCCTTAATTCGTTCAATAATAATTTTACCATGTCATCTTCCATTCCCCCACTAAAATCTTCAGATAGCAACATAACCAGTCAAGTAGGGCAGTACTTCCAAGGTGGATGGAAAGCTGATGACAGGGAGAGCTAGAGCTCCCGTTTCATCAGCCCTCGGGACTAGGTCCCGACCATCCCCCTTTGCTGAACTTTTTCAGTGTCTCAGTAACACAGAGAGCAGGCCAGCATGTTCTCCAATACAAGTTTCTCTAACTATCCCCACCAAACTACGTGCACAGTATACACCACACTTTCTTTTCAAAAATTGGAAAAAAAAAAATAGTGGCGTCGAATAACATAGCCTCAGAGTCCCCGGGGGGGGGGAACCATAAATGCCCCTACCTTCTACCCCTCTCCCGGTGATGACTCAAGATGCCTGGAACCACTGTGTGACTCTCTTCTTCTTCATTTCTGCAACATTCACGGCCTTTCCTCTAACTTTCGCGCTGTTGAGCATCACCTCTCCTTCTCTAAACCTCACCTTCTTTTTCTAACTGAGACTCAGCTGTCTGAGGCAACTGACAGCAGACCCTTTTCTGTATCCTCCTACTTTCTCTATACTCATTTCAAAGCCAAAGGTGCCTGTTGTGTATATATATGCAACAACTTATTTTGCTCTCGTGTTCCTAAACTCCATTCTTCTCAATTCTCTACACTCTGGTTTCAGCTTTCCTGTCATTCTCTGACTAAATATATCTGTGCTGTTTACTTATCTTCTAACCCTATTATCAAAAATTTTTTGACTATCTTACTTTTATGATGGAACACATTCTATACATTTCTCCTTTCTCTGAAATCTCAATTCTAGGAGATTTCAATGTTCACCACCATCTTTGGCTCTCCTCTTCTTTCACTGATCCACCTGGTGAACAAGCCTACACGTTTTCTATCCTTAATGACCTAGAGCAACTTGTACAGCACCCTACCTGTATCCCTGACCGCCATGGAGAGAGCTCCAACATACTTGACCTCTTCCTTACAACTAATCCTTCTGCTTACACTGTTAATCTTTTCTCTCCGTTGGGCTCCTCTGATCATAATCTTATCACCTTAATCTGTCCTATCGCTCTGGTATGGCCTGCAGACTCTCCAAAGAAATATCATCTGTGGCACTTTGGAGCTGCGTATTGGGAGGCCCTCAGGCAGCACTTTTTTTATTTTCCCTGGAATGATTTTTGCTTCCTTGGCCGGGAGCCATCTGGGTGTGCCTTGTGCATTACGGAGGTTATTCTCTTGGGCATAGAAGCATACATTCCTTTCTCATATCCTTTGACTAATGCACGAAAGCCTTGGTTTAATCACGCTTGTTCTAATGCTGTCCACAACAAGGACAGGGCCTGTAAAAGGTACTGGAGCAAACCAACCCCTGAATCACATCTTTTATACGTTTCCGCCCGGAACCGTGCTAAGTCTGTTTTTCGCTCCACTAAAAATAATTTCATCCGTACTAAATGCTCTCAACTCTCTAACTCATATTCTTCCCACTCCTTCTGGTACCTTGCCAAAAACCTTTCTTACAACTTTTCCTCATCATCCTTCCCTCCTCTTTTCTACTCTGATGGCTCTGCAGCTATTTCTTCTACTGATAAACCAGATCTCTTCGCTCAGACTTTCTCCTCCAATTCCACCTTAGATGATTCCGGTGCTGTTCCTCCATCACTTTCCCCCTCTGACTTCCTCATGGCTGACATTAAAATTTCTTCAGCTGATGTATTTTCTGCCATTACAGGCCTCAATATTAATAAGGCATATGGGCCTGATGGAGTCCCTGTAGTTGTCCTCAGGAACTGTGCTTCTGTGTTGACACCCTACCTAGGCAAACTCTTTCGCCTTTGTCTATCAACTTGTATCTTTCCTTCTTCCTGGAAGTTTGCTCTCATTCAGCCAGTCCCAAACAAAGGTAACCATTCCCAACCCTCTAACTATCGTCCAATTGCTTTAACATCCTGTATCTCAAAAGTTTTCGAGTCTATTCTTAATAGAAAAATTTTAAAGCATCTTTTCTATCACAACCATCTTTCTGATTGTCACGAATCAAATTCGCGACATTTTCCTTTTGTGAGAAACCACGAACTATTAGTGGAAAACTCACTGTGTATCGCTCAGTTAACCGTTTCTCTCTCCATTTCGGTGGTATACTTTTCAAAACATTCGTCACTGTTTCAAAAGTGACCGATCTAATGCACGTCATTAAGTGCTCTACTGAGCGATATTATTGTTTCTTTATTGTTCGCCCCTGCCTGCCTCGACCGTTAAAAAAATGCTGCCACAGCGCTCCCTTTCTTTCCCACGAGTTAGTCAGTCAAGTGTCTGTCGTGATGGAGTGAGGTTCTGTGCTCCAGCAGAGAGATGAGAGGTCAGCTAGCACCCAGACTCCACTAGACTACAGTTCTCCAGGCTCCCACCCTTCTTCAGTGATACACCACATTCATTGACCAGTATTTTCTTTTCGTTTTCCTAGACTTAAGAGTTTAGTTAAGGTGTTTTTCCTAGGTGTAAGAATTTAGCTTTTGAGTGAGTGAGTGAGTACGATCTCTTTATTTGAATTCATTTGAAATGTAACGTTAAATTTATTTCTTTGTAATCAATAAATTTAACAGTTCTTTTTCTTGAGCTTAACGTAATGTAAACTCGTGTTTCATTTCTCCACAATTAAGCTTATTTCCCTTATAGCTCCTAGCTTGCATAAACGTTTGCTATTCATAACTGGTACTTAGGCCAGTCTTGTTGTATTAAGCTAAAAATCCGTTGTGCCTTCTAGGAGTTACACATCAGCAAGAACCTGATATTATTAATAGTATTAGTTATTTATTATCAGGGGTGAAGTAACTTTCTCCAGAGGCTAACAGTACTAATAAACAGCAGTTGAGTAATTAGTCTCTGCTGTGTACTGTTGAGAAAGTTTATAAATTCTCGTTCTTAGAGAATCGTGCGAAGCAAGCCAGCGTAAAGTAATCATTGCTTGATTTAGCAAGACAATTCTTGGTCCTGCTGTTCAGTATTATTGGACATTATCATTTAAATAATATTTGCATTTATTTTAAAAACCCCGTGACAATTGGCGACCTCATTCCAGGATATTAACTCCTAGCTCTAAAGCTATTCACGAGATAATACTCACTCGTTCATATTTAGGTATTTATCATTAAAGTTTATAGGCACAAGCTTACTGGTGTTTACCGTTAGTTAGCAAGTGAATTTTTGCTTTATTAATCCATAGAGTAGTTAACTAGATAAGACTGGTCACCACTAGCTTGTGTCTATATTCTTTACTTGTGTTTATTAGTATTCGTTTGCGAAGCAGCAATCAGTACTCAGTTTCGGCTTGCTCAGTAAATTAGCGATATGTCTACCACTATATTTTTACAGGAAGCCAAATTTACAGACCCAACTGAAATTAAAGAGTACATACTCTCATGGCATAATATGGACCAGCAGCGCGAGAATGATGCCCATGAAGAGCGTAAGATTCAGCGCGAATACGAGCGAGAACAGCATGAGGAACGCAAAAGGAGCGCGAATACGAGCGAGAACAACGCGAATACGAGCGGGAACAACGTGAATATGAACGTGCCGAACGTGAGGCATGAGAAAAACATGAGCCTGAGGTTTTGAAGCTCAAGCGAGATTCCTTGGCTTCAGGCACATCTGCTGCAGCCAACCCAAGCTCCAGTAGCGCTCTTCCTACACATGTCCTGGCCACCCCACGCATCAAGCTTCCTTCATACAAGGAAGGAGAACGAATTGAGCCGTACGTAGCTCATTTTTAGGACATGGCAGACATGTATCAACTGGATGAGGCAGCTAAGCGGCTCCAATTTCTTAGTTTATTTGAGGGCCCTGCCCTCGATATTCTCCACAGGATTTGTGGAGACAATCTCACATATGAGATGATGAAAGCTGCACTCATTAAGGCGTATGGTCTCACAGTAGACGACGCCAAAGTTCAGTTCATGCGAGCTCGTCTCCAAGACAAGGAGACAGCTGTTCAGTTCCTCAACCATCTCACTGCTTACTTAAATGAGTGGATGGAGAAAGATGAAACTCCTTCCACGCATGAGGGGATTATTGACCTTATGCTGCGTACACAGCTAGGGAGGTCGTGGCCTGCTGAGCTCATAGCACAGCTTAAGATCTGCCAGGTGAAAGATGCCAGCCAAATGGTAGAAAAGGCTGATGCGTATTTTACTGCATACGGGTATCAAACTCATTAGCAAAACACCTGGAACAGCAGAAAAGATACTGCCAAGTCTGGGAAGCCGTCTCAGACTGAATCCCAGCACCAAGGCCATTCTCAGAGTAATGGCCAAGGTCCAGGCAAACCGCAGAAGGACCAGGGGCAAATTACACAACAATTAGTTGTCAGTGTAAATGTAGCAAACTTTCGCTCAGTTTGACCTGAGTACAGGATTTTCATCGTCGTCACGGAGTTTTTTCCCTCAAGCTAGCCTCTATTAACTTAAATACGAGGTTTTTACGCTCATTGGTGATAGTGATTTTCTCCTGTAGCAGGATAGCACACACACCACAGTGTGAATCTTGTGTGACTGAGTTAGGATGTGTACATATATATATATATATATATATATATATATATATATATATATATATATATATATATATATATATATATATATATATATATATATATATATATCCACAAATTTTTCCCATAAAGAAAAAATTCATTTTGTAGGGGCGTAATGTCACAAATCAAATTCGCAACATTTTCCTTTTGTGAGAAACCACGAACTAGTAGTGGAAAACTCACTGTGTATCACTCAGTTAACCGTTTCTCTCTCCATTTCGGTGGAATACTTTTCAAAACATTCGTCACTGTTTCAAAAGTGACCGATCTAATGCACGTCATTAAGTGCTCTACTGAGTGATATTATTGTTTCTTTATTGTTTGCTCCTGCTTGCCTCAACCGTTAAAAAAATGCGGCCATAGCGCTCCCTTTCTTTCCCACGAGTTAGTCATTCAAGTGTCTGTCGTGACAGAGTGAGTTTCTGTGCTCCAGCAGTGAGAGAGATGAGAGGTCAGCTAGCACCCAGACTCCACTAGACTACAGTTCTCAGGGCTCCCACCCTTCTTCGGTGATACACCACATTCATTGACCAGTATTTTTTTTTCGTTTTCCTAGACTTAAGAGTTTAGTTAAGGTGTTTTTCCTAGGCGTAAGAATTTAGCTTTTGAGTGAGTGAGTACGATCTCTTTATTTGAATTCATTTGAAATGTAACGTTAAGTTTATTTCTTTGTAATCAATAAATTTAACAGTTCTTTTTCTTGAGCTTCAAGTAATGTAAACTTGTGTTTCATTTCTCCACAATTAAGCTTATTTCCCTTATAGCTCCTAGCCTGCATAAACGTTTGCTATTCATAACTGGTACTTAGGCCAGTCTTGTTGTATTAAGCTAAAAATCCGTTGTGCCTTCTAGGAGTTACGCATCAGCAAGAACCTGATATTATTAATAGTATTAGTTATTTATTGTCAGGGGTGAAGTAACTTTCTCCAAAGGCTAACAGTACTAATAAACAGCAATGGAGTAATTAGTCTCTGCTGTGTACTGTTGAGAAAGTTTATAAATTCTCGTTCTTAGAGAATCGTGCGAAGCAAGCCAGCGTAAAGTAATCATTGCTTGATTTAGCAAGACAATTCTTGTTCCTGCTGTTCTGTATTATTGGACATTATCAATTAAATAATATTTGCATTTATTTTAAAAACCGCGTGACACTGATCTTCAGTATGGGTTCCGTCAGGGAAACTCCACAGGCGATCTTCTCACCTACCTTTCAGACTCCTGGTCATCCTCCTTTCGGGACTTTGGCGAAAGCTTTGCCGTTGCACTCGACATCTCAAAGGCCTTCGATCGAGTCTGGCATAAATCTTTAATTTCCAAACAGCCATCTTACGGTTTCTATCCCTCTATCTGTGCCTTCATCTCTAGCTTCCTTTCTGGTCGTTCTATAGCTGCTTTTGCAGACGGCCATTGTTATCTCCTAGATCTATTAACAATGGTGTTCTTCAGGGCTCTGTCCAATCACCAACCCTCTCCCTTTTTTTCATCAATGACCTTCTAAGCTGTACATCTAACCCTATCCACTCATACACTGATGCCTCCACCCTTCACCTTTCCATTCAATTCCCGCAACGTCCATCTCAGCAGTTACTTCAACAAACAAGGGATGAGGCTATGGCACACCTAATGTCTGGCTTGGCTCGTATCTCTGACTGGGGTAAAAATAATCTGGTTGTTTTTAAAGCATCAAAGACTCAGTTTTTGCACCTATCAACCCAATAAAATCTTCAACAGGTATACCCACTAATGTTTAATAATATTCAGCTTAATCCAGCATCATCCTTGAACATGCTTGGGGTTTCATTTACTCGGGACTTATCTTGGAAAGATCATATGATATCTCTTGTAAAATCTGCTTCCAAGAGATTGGGTGTGTTAAGCCGACTCCATTCTTTCTTTATCCCTGCACAATTGTTGACTTTATACAGGGTTTTTATCCGCCCCTGCATGGAGTATAACTCTCATGTGTGGGAAGGCTCCCCACATACAGCTCTTTTCAATAGCGTGGAGTCAAAGGCTTTTTGCCTCATTAACTCTCCTCCTCTTACTGACTCCCTTCAACCTCTGTCTCTTTGCCGCACTGTTGCATCTTTAACTCTTTTCTATCGCTACTTCAATGGTCACTGCTCCTCTGAACTGTCTGCATGCATTCCTCCACCGCTATGACGGGAGTGTAGCACCCGTCTAGCAGCAAACTCTCATCCCTTTTCTGTCCAGGTTTCTAATGCAAGAGTTAACCGTTACTCCCAGTCCTTCATTTATGCAACAGGTCAACTCTGGAACTGTCTTCCTCTGTCTGTATTTCCTGCTTCCTATGATCCCCAGTCTTTCAAACGCAGTGTGTCCAGGCATCTCGAAATGACCAGATCTTGAATATGGCTCTCTTTTGTATTTTGTTTTTCTTTTGGAAGGGACAGTTTTGCGGATTCGATGCCTTTGGTTCCTTCTTGCTCATATAAAAAAAAAATAAATAAATAAAAAATGACCCGCGTGGGAAAGCAGATATTTTTGCCAGTACATTTGCCAGAAACTCTACCATAGACGATACCAGCCAGAATGTCCCACTACTAGGACTTGACTCTCCCGAAATTGCCCAACTTAAAATACAGACAAGATACGTAAAATCCATCCTAGACAATTTACCTACCAACGAAGCTCCAGGCCCAGATGGAATTCTGCCAAATTTTTTGAAAAAGTGTTCCCCTGAACTTGCCTCTGTTCTAGCTAATTTATTCAGACTATGCATACGTACTTCTTTATTCCCAAATTCATGGATAGAAGTCAATATCCACCCAATTCCAAAGAAAGGAAGTTCGTCTGACTCCTCTGATTACAGATCAACAGCTGTCACATCTTCTCTTGGTAAGGTGTTTGAAACTTTAATTAATAAGCACATTGTTAAACATCTTGAATCCAACAACTTAATTAGTGATAGACAACGTTGTTTTCGCCACGAATGATCCACCATTGACATACTCAATCTCCTGACTCATACCATCCATCAATCAATTGATTCACATGGAGAAACTCATGCAGTAGCTCTTGATATTTCTAAAGCTTTCGACAGACTATGGCACCATTCCCTGCTGTCCAAACTCCCTTGCTATGGACTAACGTCTTTTGTTCCTTTGATTTCTTCATATCTCAGTAACAGGAAAATAAGAGTAAAAGTAGGTGATGCATATTCCAATTTCCACTCAATTAATGCCAGCGTGCCGCAGGGGTCAGTTCTGGTGCCAACCCTATTCCTGGTTCAAATTAATGATCTCTTATCTGTCACCCACAATTAAGGTGACCAGAGTCCCGCTTTTAGGCGGGACAGACCCGCCTTTTTTACGTCTGTCTCGCTTATTTACTTGCAACTAAAATGTCCCACTTTTTTAGCAAATTATCTTACTTGTCCCGCTTTTAGAACATTACTATTACATTAGATATAAGATGATCTTCTTTAATGAAGCTATGATGAATTAGTGAAATTATGCATAATCCAAACCAAATGAAATACCGAATAGTTAATATAGAATCTGTTATACTCACTGACAACTTTGGTTAGTATGTTTGGGCTGTGTTTGATTAGCACCCTCAAGGTGAGGTGGCGCTGGATATATATATATATATATATATATATATATATATATATATATATATATATATATATATATATACACAGACACATACTTGACAATGTCCCACTTTTAGCTCGAGTAAATCTGGTCACTTTACCCACAATAACATCCACTCATACTCAGACGACTCAACACTACATAGTTCATTCACACTCAGACACCCATTAACAAAGTCTAATATCTCTACCTCTCAACTCAGTACAGCCATGTCCATAAATCAAGACCTATCTACGATCAGTGAATGGGGACAAAACAACCTTGTCTCTTTTAATGCTAGAAAAACTAAATTTACACAATTTACTAATAGACAGATATTGCCAGATTCGTCCATTACCTTCAGTGCTACTAATATTCCCATCTCCAAAAGTATTGAAATTCTTGGCGTCTCAACAATGCCCTTAACTGGACCTCTCATGTTAGATCACTTGCTAAAACCGCCTAAAAAAAAACTTGGATTATTGTGCAGAGTCCATATCTCCTTCGCTGATGAGCAGTTAGCTAAAATTTATGAGAGTCATGTGCACTCTCAGCTTGAATATTGCTCACCCTTGTGGAATGGATGTGGAGAGGTTGCATTAAAACAACTAGACAAAATTCAGAACAAAGCTGTTAGAATTATTAACAATCCTGCCATTACAAATAAACTACCTCCCCTGTAAGTAAGAAGGAATGTTGCCTCCCTTGCATTATTTACAGGTACTTTTATGGCAAATGCTCAGACGAAGCTGAGTCCATGGTCGCACCTCTCCATGCCTTGCCTTGTGCTACACGGGCATCTGGTAGCGCTCATGACTGGAATGTCACTCAGTCATATTGCAGAACTTCTGCTAATCAGAATTCTTTAATTCGAACCGCATCTCTCTGGAACTCACTTCCCCATAGTTGTTTCCCTCCAAATTTCAACCGACAGCTGTTCAAGTTTAACTGTTACAGAATTTTATGAACAGAGGACACCAGTAATCTGGTGTATGGATTATTATTTTTTTTTTATTCATTTGTTTTTCCTTCCTCCGTTCTGTTATTAACCCCAAAACCGCGGGGTTGTTTTGGCTTGACTTGCGTGTCCTGCAGCCACATACGTGCTCTGACAGACTCTCTAAAAATATTTGCAAAAAATTAGTTATTAGTCTTAGATTATTAAAATTATATATGCTTATGGCATATACCTTCAGCTTTTTCCTGGGATGTTTGTTGAGCCTTCGTTTAGTACCGTAGGACTTGTGGAGACCTCTGAAGTTGGGTAACGAAGTCTCCACTTTACACTTCCCGACAACCCGTAATATGATTACCACAGCCTGATATTATCACTAGAAACACTATTCTATGATTTTCAAATAGTTTGGAATCCATACTAAAAAAAAAAAAACACTATGAAAGCAATGAAAATTACGAGCGCGTATGACCTTCCCACTTGCACTCGTTCGCCGCTGGTGTTCTGTCATTTATTATTCATAAAAACACTCACACTTTATATTTCTATTACTATATAACACTTATATATATCTGCAGTCTTTATCCATAAGTTTCCTTCAATAATAGTAGTTTATTGTCACTGTAGGCATTCAATTTCTCTTTCAGTAAAATACGTAGCATTCACTTTCTTGTCCTGTATACTAGCGTTGAGAGCGAATCTTCCACTTTCATAACTCATAGTATTCATACATGCTAGAGTGAAACTTTCACTTTCATTACTCCTAGTATATATACTTGTATTCTAATATTACTACTCATTTACATTTCTATTTACATTCTCTATTTCATTTACATTATTTTCATTTCCATTTTATTTACACTGTGTTATGCACTGTCACTTGCAGTAACGTATAAAACTATTTTCCACTGTTCACTTATATTTACATTCATTGCTTTCACTTGCTGTTTACACATTATTTACATTTCCACTTTCACTGTTTTAGTCACCAGAAAGATCGTAGTCACTGTCCATCATTTTCATTGATAAATTAGCCAGTTCACGTTCGACAGCAGTCACTTAGCCCTTTACCCCTTTCCACACGAAGTTTAGTAGGGGATAGAGATCACAGGGCCTTTTGCATGGGGCTAAACAGCAGCAGAATTGGACAGGCGCGAATCCGACTTGGTTTCACCTTGAAAGACAACAGTAAACTGAATACTGTGGTGGCCTAGGCGGAATGCAATGCTGGCAGCGTCAGCGTGGTGACAGCTGCTAACATATACGCTATGAAATAATTGGCAGGAAATCTAGACAATACATAATAAAGTAGGTAGTTCCAGGTGAATGTAAATATCACGTAGGCTTCTCCCTTCCTTTCTTATATATATTTTTATTACGAGAATAGATAATACGGCATATTTCAAGGGGAAATAAACAGCGAAAATTAGCGAGGTGTTGTCAGGTGATAATTAGCCAATTCCAGGTGTATGGCACTATCACTTACCTTATTTTTTGTATATATTATTTGGTATAAGAATAGGGCATAGGCCTTATTTCAATGGATGAAATCAGTGGAAAATTCCGGGGAAGATTTACTTAGCGCAGCAGGCTAGAGGAGAGGGTAATGGAGGGGAGGTATGGAAGGGAGTCAAGAACGGGGAGAAATGGCTAAATTGTCAACAATGGATGGGAGTACAGATGAGATTAGGAGTGCTGACTAGTGTTGGACATTGGCAGTACTGATAGATGATACAAGCCACCACTTGAAAGCCCGGGCGAATTCAAAATAACACAGAATCACAAAAGTGACACCCCGCGGTATGATCCCTTGCTCCCAAGCATCACGAAAGTGATGCCCCGTAGTTAAGGGGAAAAAAAAAATGAAGATAGGCCTCGTAACTAAATCTGAACCTTGAAAAGTATTGCAGCCATTGCACGGCCTTTGGTATTGACCTGGGGGAAGAATAAAGGAAACTTACTTGCGGAGGGGGGAGGAGATAAAACAAAAGAGACTTAGGATGAAAAATAAATATTAAAAGACTTGAGGAAAAATAAGACTTCAGAGAAAATAAAATAAAAAGACTTCAGGGAATATTAGACTAAAATGACTCAGAAGAAAATAAAGAAAAAGACATGGGGGAAATAAAAATAAAAAGCCTTATAAGGGGAAGACAAAAATAAAAACTTAGGATAAAAAAAGAAAAGCATAGGGGAAAAAAGATTTTAGGGGGGAAAATAAAATAAAGAAGCAGGAAACGAAAATAAAAAATATAAGTAAACAAAAAATGATTTGAGGGTAAATTAAGAAGACAAAAAATGGGGGGAATTGAAAAAAGAAAGACTTAGAGGAAAAATGAAAATAAACAACTGAAGGGGGAAAATAAAAATAACACTTATGGAGAAAATAGAAAAAAGAAAGAAACTGTAGGGGGGAAATGAAGAGAAACAGACTTAGGGGGAAAATGAAATTAAAAAGTCTTACGATTAACTGTTTTGAATACTGATGACGCCAGTTTTAGCATTGGCTTTTTTTTTCTTTTTTTTCAACTTAGGAAATGCCTCGCGCACTTGCACATATATTTTGGTAATATCTGACACCTTTAGTTATAAAAAATACCCCCTGGATTGTTCAGAAAATAATCAGAAAGAATGGAAAAGGCATCCTCGGTACCAGTTTGTTAAGGGACGCATTTTGGGTAATATAGGAGTCTTCATGGCATCTTTTCCCTAGATTTATTAAGCACATTACACCTTATAGCATATATGTCTGTTATTACACCCCTGCATGCGGCAAGAGAGCAGCTTTTATGTTTTAGTCATTTTGTGTCTGTCTTGCTGTGTGTGTGTGTGTGTGTGTGTGTTCTTACCTTACCTAATTCTTACCTAATTGTATCTTTACAGGAATGAGTCAAGCTCGTACTATCCCGTGTCTTAAACCATATTTATCGTACATATCCTTAAATTTGTGAATTGTTTTGGCACACACTATTTCATTCGGTAGTGCATTCCATTGATCAATTGCTCTGTTTGGGAAACTGAATTTCCTTACGTCTTTATCACCTCTCTTCTTATGCAGTTTTTTGCAGTGTCCTCTTGCTGATGCTTCTCCATATGTTAAGTAATCATTTATGTCTATTTTCTTCTTCCCTGATATGCACTTATATAGCATTATCATGTCCCCTCTTTTCCTTCTCTCCTGTAGTGTTGGTAGATTCAGTTTATTTAGTCTTTCTTCATAGCTTAGGTCCCTTAAGCTTGGTATCCATCTTGTAGCGGCCCTTTGAACTTTTTCAATCTTCTCTATGTGTTTTTTGAGATAAGGACTCCAGACTACTGATGCATATTCCAGAGTTGGTCTAATGAATGATGTTATTATCCTTCTTAGCATGTCTTCATTTATGTATGTGAATGCTATTCTCATATTTGCAAGCAGTGTATACATGTTCCTTACCTTCTCGCTGATGTGGTCAGCCGGAGATAGTCTGTTATTGATAATCACACCTAGGTCTCTCTCTTTCTGATGTGTATAGGGTTTTATTTCCTAACTTATAATCCCAATCAGGTCTTTTTCCACTTTTACTAAACTTGATTACATGACACTTGTCCACATTGAATTCCATTTGCCATGTACTACTCCATTCATGAAGTTTATTTAATTCTTCTTGTAGCTCTTTACAAGTCTGTGTTAGTAATTCTCCTTTGAATTTTTGCATCATCTGCAAACATATTCAGATAGCTCTCATTTCCAGTGTTACTGTTTATATCATTTATATACACTAAAAACATGATTGGTGCCAGCACTGAACCCTGTGGTACTCCACTAGTCACTTCTTTCCATGATGAGTAGTTTCCTCTTAGTACTGTTCTCATTTCTCTTTTTATGAGAAAGTCTTGCATCCAACAAAACAGTTTGCCTCGAATTCCTCCTTGATGGTACAGTTTCCATAAAAGTCTTTGGTGTGGTACTGTGTCATAAGCTTTCTTGAAATCTAAATAGATACTGTCCACCCATCCTTCTCTTTCCTGTATTGTGTTTGTTACGCTGTCGTAGTAGCTCAACAGATTAGTAACACATGATTTTCCTTTTCTGAAACCAAACTGTCTTTCTGTTATCATACTGTGTTCTTCTAGATGATTTACCCAAGCTTTTTTTATAAGCTTTTCTAATACCTTGCTTACAACACTGGTCAGTAATACTGGTCGGTAGTTAAGTGGATTTTGTCTATTTCCTTTCTTGAATAAGGGGACAATATTTGCTTTTTTTCCAAATATCAGGTAGTTTACCTTGACTCAAGGATTTCTTGAAAATTAAAAATAATGGTTTACTTAACTCCTTTGCACATTCTCGTAGTACCCAACATGAAATTTCATCAGGACCACTTCCTTTTCCTCTGTCTAATCTACTTAACTCCTCCTGTATTACTTTTTCTGCTATTTGTACATCTGGTAGTATGTGTGGACATGCATGTTCCACATAGTCCCTCTCAAAATTTTTTTCTTCTGTAAAAACCAATTGGAAATTCTTATTTAGTGCTTCACAAATATTTTTCTCTTGTGTATAAGTGATTCCCTCGTCCGTAATTGACTGTATTATATCTTTTACTTTGGTTTTGCTTCTGATATAGCTGTAAAACAGCTTTGGTTGATCACTACTTTTATTTATTATATCCTCCTCAAACTGTTTTTGGGCTTCCCTCCTTATTCTTGTATAATCGTTTCTTGCCTGTTTGTAATTATTTTACGCCCTTTCACTATTATGTCTTCTGTATCTATTCCACAACAAATCTCTTCTTTCTTTTGATTTTTTACATTCTGTATTGAACCATTTCTGTATTTTCTTATCTGCTTCTTTGTGCTGTGGGATGTACTTCTGGACTCCTACTTCATAAAATTCACAGAATTTTTTATATACAGCATTTAAATCTTGTCCTCTAAGCTCATTTTCCCAATCAACTTCTAAGCAATACTTCTTTAGGTCTTCATAATTTCCCGCTTTATAGTTTAAGCTCTTTTTGTAACTGTCATTGCTGTTTACTATGTCATATGCTATCCTGAAGTTATAATTTAGTACTGCATGATCGCTTTTGCCGAGTGGAGGGTGTGTGTGTGTGTGTGTGTGTGTGTGTGTGTGTGTGTGTGTGTGTGTTCTTACCTAATTGTATCTTTACAGGAGTCAAGCTCGTAATGTCCCATGTATTAAAGAATTTTTATCATACATATCATTAAATATATTAATAATTTTGGCACACACTATTTCATTTGGTAGTGCATTCCACTGATCAATAGCCCTATTTGGTAAACTGAATTTATGTCTTTATCACTTCTCATTTTATGTAGTTTTTTTTGGAGCGTTCTTTTGCTGATCCATCCACATTGGTTATATATTCATTTATGTCTATTTTCTCTTTCCCCGAGGTGCATTTATACAGCATAATCATGTCTCATCTTTTCCTTCTCTCCTGTAGTGTTGGTAAATTCAATTTTTCTAGTCTTTCTTCATAGCATACATCCCTTAAGATTGGTGCCCATCTTGTAGCTGCCCTTTGTACGTTTTCAATCTTATCTGTGTTTTTTTAAATGAGGATTCCAGACTACTGATGCATATTCGAGGGCTGGTCTGATCAATGATATTATTTTTCTCAGCATATTTTCATTTACATATTTCAATGCTATTTTCATATTAGCAAGCAATATATACATGTTACGCACCTTTTCTTGATGTGGTCAGCTGGAAAGTGTTATTGATAATCACTCCTAGGTCCTTCTCCCTTTCTGATATATGTAGGGTTGACATTCCTAATTTATAATCCCAATCTGGTCTTTTCTCATTTTTATCAAATTCAGTCACATGACACTTGTCCACATTAAGTTTCATTTGCCACATATTATTCCATTCATGAAGCTTATTTAATTCTTCTTGTAGCTTTTAGCAAGAATCTGTGTTAGTGATTTTCCTTTTTATTTTTGCATCTTCCACAAACATATTTAGATAGCTTCCATTTCCAATGTTACTGTCTGTGTCCTTTATGTATACTGAAAACATAATTGGTGCCAGCACTGAACCCTGTGGATCTCTGCTAGTCACTTTCCTCCATGATGAGTAATTTCCCCTTAGTACTGTTCTCCTTTCCCTTTCTGAGAAAATCCTGCATCCAACAGTACAGATTGCACTGGGTACCTCCTTGGTGGTACAGTTTCCATGAAAGTCTTTTGTGCAGTACCCTTGTAATACCGAAAACTTTTTTAGAGCCACCAGCGTAATGCTCACAGATTTTGTCACCGCTAATGACACCAGTGTAATGCTGGGAATTTTAGAGATTACGGATAATGGGTAGTGTGATCTTATTTGAGAATTTTAGAGATTAAGAGAAATAGGGTAGCGTGATCTTATTTGAGGATTTATGGGAAATGAGGTAGCGTGATCTTATTTGAGGATTTATGGGAAACGAGGTAGCGTGATTTTAACTGAGAGGGCGTGAGTAATTAGATATAAGCACACCTTGCAGGCCACTCAATCTCGTCTGT
Organism: Coenobita brevimanus; assembly: GCF_032717465.1. Taxonomy (NCBI): domain Eukaryota; kingdom Metazoa; phylum Arthropoda; class Malacostraca; order Decapoda; family Coenobitidae; genus Coenobita; species Coenobita brevimanus. Next base: position 28,201,612 of record NC_137031.1, read on the forward strand.
ACCACTCCTTAAAGGATAGCAAAACTCGAACTCGAATTAACTTAACCTAAGATTTACTAAGCATTAAGAACTGAGACAAATTACACTTCAAACTGTGAATGAACCCAAACGAAATATTAATGAGGATCTACATCACTAGAAATGTAAAACTTTACAAGCTATTATTGAAAGAATACTGATACACGTGGATGTATTAATCCCGTGGTCACAGTTGGACTCTCGGGAATATTAAAAGAATATTGATTATCACCAGGATATTCTCTTAAGATTAAACTCGTATAACTCAAGAATCATATACAGTAAAGTTACAGTAATTATATGAACGGTAATCAAATGGACTGTAATCAAAATGGACCAGCCGATATATTTGTTACTTAGGCTACATGAACTAGGGGGGGGGGGTGATAAGTGTGATGCGTTTGCCAGTGGCTTGAACAGACGATCTCTGTAACAATGAAGAGTGGAGCGGCGTCTCATTGCTTGGCACAGCTCTCCCCACCTTTTATATGCATCAACATAGTGTTCAGGAATCGGCTAAAACTTTAACTGATTACATTGTAATATTTTGTTTCTACTAGATCTCCAAAGAATATGAGATGTACATTTGCACTTAACATACGTAGATAAATGACTTAAGATGTTTAAAATTTTTGTACTAGGCATAATGGAACTTTAATCATAACGAAACCAAATCAGTTAGGACTTCAAACAGTTTTATTACCCATGTCGGTTACATATGCCTACCTGACTGTAAACGTGACCCAGTAACGTGAATTTCGTACTTCACAAATGACTATCGTCAACAACCTTACTTCAGACAGCTCTCAATCACCACTGCATAGTTCAACAGGGGATTACTATTAACGCCTTCACGCATGGTTAAGTTTTTAAGTTTTCTGGGATATGACGTGCGGGCTTCTCTCCCCCCCCCCCTCCTGGCCACCATGCACTCCAGGAATGTGTATTCTTGGCTTATTTTCACCCCAAAAACATATATTGCCACAAAACCCATATATTCTTATTCGTCGATGTTTGTTCTAGACGATAAGCAAAAAAAAACAAACACACCAAAAACCACACTATACGTATGTTAGGGCCATCAGAATAAACATTCGGGATCATAGATTTCACTTCCCAACATCATAAGTTGAATGTTTACTAATCAATCTCTACATGTTATACCATCAATCAAAAAAGAATTTTATTAGCTTTCGCAAGGGGGGGGGGAGTCCCAGTTTGACACGAGGTATGGTCTATGTGTAACAAGCGAAAAAGTAAAACCCATTTTCGACAGAAAACTTTTTTATTTGGGGAGCGTTTGCAAAGAACTTTTCTTAGCACCGTTATGTTTTTTTTTTTTACCACCCTATGCACAAATTCATTCCTTTTCATCTTAGTAAAGAACGGTGATCCTAGGCCTCATAGTTTTCGAGAAAAATGCAAAAAACTATTGCATATTTTGCTGCGCGCTGACCCGCCGTCAGCCGCTCACTTACGTTATTTTCCCGTAGTGTGCTAGCACTTTTGTGCTTGCTAGCCACGCTTTCTTTGGTTTTATACCAACAACTATTTTATATAATTACTTCAATTTTGTTATTAGTCCTCTCAGAAACCACACATGAACACTAAACCTGTAGCTAACAACTAAAACTGAAGCTGTAATTATTTCCCTGTCATTTGTGTTGAGGTAAATAACAATATATATGTATTTGTAAATATAATGCATAAATAGAGGTAAATAGATAAATAAACAAGGAATATCATGAACTTCTCCAGTGGCGAGGATCTTCCTGCAGGACCAGATCAGTTGGGAGGTGAGTTTTGTAATGTGTGTGTGTGTGTGTGTGTGTGTGTGTGTGTGTGTGTGTGTGTGCGTTCCATGAGTGAAGGTATTGCTTGGTATGGTACCGGTCAAAACAATCCCCCATGAAAAGCGGCACATCACATACAGGACTCATGTTCCTTGTGTCTTTCCTCACCCCCAACTTGAAGCACAAGGTACACCTGAGGCTCTTCTTGTCAGGGATCCTCACCCGGTGGTGGCCTAGAGTGCAATCCAACCTCACGTCGTCGTCAATCACCTGGCGATGCTTGCTTGGATACCCTCATGCTCTGTGATCCTGTCCCGCAGGAGCTGCAGGCCCAGGCATGGGTTCTCCCGTCGGACCAGCAACTGGAGGTGGTGGCAGTTCTGGCACCCATGATGAGCCTCCTGCAGGTGGTGTTGGTGGTGATGGTGGCACCTGTGATGGCCCTGCTTCTGGTGGTGCTGGTGGTGATGGTGGCACCTGTGATGGCTCTGCTTCTGGTGGTGATGGTGGCACCTGTGATGGCCCCTGCTTCTGGTGGTGCTGGTGTGGGGTCTCCTGCAGGCTGTGCTGGTGCTAGTGGTGGCTGGACCCATCCTGGCATTGGTGGTTGTGCCTGCTGGGTGCCAGGTGTTGCTGCTGCTCACCACTGGGTAGGCAGGTCTGGGGCATGGTGGAGTGTGTGTCCAGATTCGGGCCACTCCTCTTCGTGGAAATGCAGAAGATTGTAGATGATCTGCTCCACAAATTCAAGGAGGGTTACTTGCACGTGTCTGTACTTCATATATAAGGCAAACGCATTGAGCAGTGCCATTTGGATGAAGTAGAATGTGATCTTCATCCACTTGACAGTTCGGTGTTGGATGGGGTAGTATTGGGCCATCTGATCAAAATGATACACCTCACTCATGTACCTGTTGTACTCCTCCACAACGACAGGCTTGTGAATGACCTTCTTCATGTAGGTTGTCCGCCCATCATTACCCTGCACCTTTCCTCGAACCCTCTTCAGAATGGTGTCTGCAGTGTGGAAGGTGGACACCATGTGCACAATGCGCTTGTCCCTCCACAGTAGGACTAGCACATTGTCCGAGTGCCTGTACGCCATGCCCCCCTCAGGCAGGCTCTTAGCCCTGGCGATGGCCTGCAGCTGGCATGGCACTCCTCTAGGCAGCCGTAGGGTCCGACACACATAAAATCCTGCAGTGAAGAGTCGTTTGCACAGGACTACAGAAATGTAATAGTTGCCCACGAACAGCTTATAGCCCTGGTCCTTCAATGGTTCCACAAGGCCCAACACGGTGTTCTGGAGGGTACTCTGCACCCCTGTGTAGACCTCGAGGTTCCAGATGTAGCCCAAGGACAACTCAGCCAACATATAGATCTTGAATGAATACTTGGTGGGCTTTTGGGGGCATTGACGCTGAAGGACAGCTGGCCCTTCCACCCCAGAGAGCCCTCATCCAGGCTGAGCTGCTCCTTAGGTAGGAATGCTGACTGGAACCGCTGAAGGAGGTACTCCATGACTGTGCAAATGTGGATGAGCCAATCTTGGTTGTCCCGGGGAATGTCAAGCGAGTTGAAGCCATGGAAGTGATTCAGGATGGCGTTGAGGCACCTTCCACTCATCGCTTGCCAGACCCTAGGGTAGTCGTGCAACTCAGAGCTCAGCATGTGCACGACCCCCATGAAAAGGTATAACCCCAGGCACTTGGCCATCTCCTCTTCATTGCAGGAGAACCAGGCATCCAGCTGAGTCCCCAGGAATGTGGCATATCATTTGGTTTCCATGGTGAGGTATGACAACAATTCCCACGTGAAAAAGAGATGGAAGAACTTCAGGGGAGTTGTTGGAATATCCACCTGGATCCCTGTGGAGCCAGTGAACGGCCCGTGGTTTGGTGTGAATGGGCCACTGGTCCACCCAGGATCCTCTTCAGCAGCGGTGGCGGCGGTGGCAGCAGGTCGACCTGTCAACACCATTCGGCCTGCCCTCCGACCCCTTGGACGTCCCCCGTGTCCAACCAGTGGACCACAGCTCCCTTGTCTGGGAGGGGGCGCCTCAGACGAGGACTAGGACGAGACAGAGGGTTCTGGGGACACCAGTCTCCCCGGTCTGGCCGGCAAGGATGTCACCTTAGCATCCTGCATGGCAGAAGTGGGTGGAGGGGCCATCACAACGAACGATGGCCCGGCTTCCAGTGACACAGGCTAACCAAGGGGGGCAGAGGGGCCTGAGACTGGGAGCTGACGAAGGGAGCGGTGGGACTGGTAGGTCCTACAGGTGGGGAGGGTTCTCCGGTGAAGCCAGCCAATGATGGTGGTGTGGTCTTCCACGATGGAAACTCGTACGGCAGCTCCACTTGCTGACTGGATGGTGGCAGCTCAACCTCCTCCACCCCAGAATGGTCGCTCTCAATGTTGCTTTCCAACTTAACCTCATCAAGGATCTGACGCCACTCATGTGGTGTCAACCCACGTTTCATCTTTGCAAAACTGCTGTCATTGCAAATCAACTGGAGAATAAATAGCTGTCAGAGGGATTGTGGACCCTGTGGCTGTCCAGTGCTGTGGTAGGAGTGTGAGCTGAAATAAAGGAGTCAAGGTATATTATTCACAGCCAGCCAAGAACTTGGCTCAACACTGGCACAATGCAAGGGTTCAGGATATATGTGTATGTCTTTGAAAAACATCGTTTCCTACACCTGACAACGCACAGGTAGGGGCCACTAGCACGTGGTTACCACTTTCATTTTCTTTGCACATTATACAATAACCAAATCTATCATTTTTATGAGATACACAGTATATTTCACCAGTAACATGTAAATGGACGTGTTCTGTAGGCCATTACCTGTGCACTAAGGTGTAGCAGACGGTGTTTCCCATTATATATTTATATATACATATATATATATATATATATATATATATATATATATATATATATATATTGTTACATAGCCTATGATTTCATCATCCTTTGTATAATTCTAACGTACAGTATGCTGCATGTTTGATCACGATTCGCCTCGTGGCTTCCATAGTGCGTGTTCTACCTCACTCCCCCCTTCTCCCCCTTATAGTAGAGTAAGTCGTTCTTTCTGTTGTTCAGAGCAGGAGTGTCAACTCTTTGTCCCCTATGGCTTCATTTGCGCGTCCTTCTTTCAAGTTGTATCAAGCTCTGCCGGCCCCTATATAATGAGCTCAGTCTCTGCATTAATCGCCACTTAGATCTACTCCTCATTTTGTTCACATCTCTGTCCTCCCCTGTACAGTTGTTATTATTTTTGTGAGTGCTCAGGAAGTCTCCAACCATCTAGCTGCTGTGTAATTTGAGTATAAGTGTTATTACATTTTTTCTTGTACTATATAGCATAAGGTGTTAATTCGTAGGCCTAGTGAGGTTTTTGTGATTAATGTGGGGTTTTTGCTGTCAGCCAGTAGTAATAATATTTTGTATCTGTAATAATATATCTTGCATTAACTGAGCATTATCCGGTTTTCTCATTTTATCAGTGCTGACTTAGATAAATTTACTCATGCTAATTTCGTGTTAATAGAGGCTATTGCAGTTAACCATATATTTAACCTGCTTTTTGGCATTACATTATCCTTATGAGTTCTGAATATTTAGTTGTTAGTTTGTACATTAAACTTTAACTTGTAATTTTACCTAACTCTTTTGTTTTGAACCTGGAACTTTGCGGGACAGTAGTGATTTTAGTTCTCACTTGAAGTGTTCATTATCTCTCTCTGTTCCGTAACAATACAAATATATATATATATATATATATATATATATATATATATATATATATATATATATATATATATATATATAAAATTGTCAAGCTGTGTATGTGTTTGTCCGTCTTATAAAAGAATAGAAATGGAGGTGGGCAGGCCACGTAGGAAGCATAAGGGATAACGGATGGAGCACGCGGCTGACTGACTGGACACCACGAAACTGTAATCGTAGCAGAAAAAAGCCAGACAGCTGGAGAGATGAGATAGAGAAATTTGCAGGGAAAACGTGTCAAAGATTGGCTCAGTCAAGGAATTCATGGATAAGGTTGGGGGAGGCCTTTGTTCAGCAGTGGACTTGTAGTGGCTGATGATGATGATGATGATGATGATGATGGATTTATAAATCAGTGGACATCTGTAGTACTGAAGTTTAACAGTGTGTGAAAATGGTATTGTGGGATTGATGAACTAAAGTACGATCCCTGTTTTTTAACTAGTGTTTACCATGACGTGTTTGGTCAGCATGCCTCGAAACAGACTAGTGGCGTGCTTGGAAGCCACAGGTGGTTACTCATGGTGTGGAAGGGCGCAAACTTGGTCAACGCATGTTTACATAAGAAATTCCACACACTCACTTTCTCTTCTGTCTTCCTTTTCTTCTTACAGCTTTCAAATTCTTCTTCTTGGGTATACACAAACTCTTCTTTACTCACTATAGCGATGCAATGGACAAAAGACGCACAAACGGATGCTAGGAAGCGAAATTACCTCACACATTAACTGTGTTTCAACTTCTCAGGTGATCATTCGGCAACTCGAACTATCTGGAGATCAGAGCAAACTCATATTTATGTCATTATCATAAAAAATTAGGATACACGATATTATTATTACTGGCAGCCATATTGTACAGTATACTGATAGGCAGAATGAAACAACCAATATATTTATCGTTTTCAGAGAGATTCCTGAGAATTAATATTACTCTAAGACTAATCACTCATTTGGTACAAGTCCCGTGGCGACACACAATCTCACTCGCTTTCCTGCGTCATCCACGAGGGTAACTGGGATGTGATAGTGAAATGGTGGTGGTGGTGGTCGCGGTAAATATTGCATATTACCGCAAGAACTCTGGAAGATAGTCACGAGAGATAAGTGACTCCCTCAGCAGAGGGACGGTGGATGAGAGATGACGAAAAATACTACAGTCAAACTGAATCAACACTAAAAATAATAGAGAAGTTCACAATGCATGAAACGCTTGGAGCCATCCCTCCAAATCACAAGATGAACTTTGTGCAGTACCTCAAAAAAAATCACATTAAAGCTGGACAGGAACGAGCATAAGGGAGGGACAGGGACAGTGGAGGCAGTGGTTCAACCCGCTAAGAGGTGGCCTGCGGTCCTACCGGACCCAGATTCAAATCCCTGCTGGGGCAGGGAACAGTTTAAAGATTAGAATTTCATATCAGAAGACAGTCCTAGAGTCAGACTCAAATATGAAGTCCGTTTGGGTGGGGCCCGAGAGGGGATTTCCCTCTCTACAGCTCTGCCGCATCAACCCCAGTACCTATCTCTCTCTCTGTCATATGTCAGCTATTTACTATTTGAAATTGTATATTAAATATTCTGTACTTATTAAATATATTAAATAAGGCTATATAGTGCTATGAATGTGTCGCTTTTTAGGATAATAGCAATGATTTGTATAAATTCCACACCACGTGACAACGTCGCTTTCCGACGTTGCCAGAGGTCAAGGACACCCACCTCAGACTACAGGTGACAGGTCACTTCCTCCCTGATCCCCACCCACGATGGCAGCTACTCCGACTCGCTCTCGTGTGCTCCACAGTCGGGAGAAAGAACTTATTTACAATGTGAACAAGTATTTTTCAGAATATTGGAGACTTTATAATTCCACCTTCAAGAGCAGTTGCTCACACTGCCAAAGCTACCAACGTTAGCGAAAAAACAGTCCAAAGAATCTGCTCTAAATTTAATAAAGCTTGTGTGACACAAATGTCACCAGAACAGCCTGTATTCTCGTCACCAAAGCGCAATGCAACTGTAACGAATCTCGACGATTTCGACAAGCGTGTGGTCAGAAGAACTGTCCTGGGATTCTATGAAAGGCATGAAATTCCTACATTGCACAAGATTTACGAAGAACTCAAGGAAAACATATCTTTCAACGGAAGCAACGAGCCTCTTCGCAGGATTCTCTTGCAGATGGGCTTCAAATTTGCTAAAGTTGATGGCCGAAAGTTCCTTATGGAAAGGAGCGATGTAGCAGCAGCTCCTTTCCATTGTCAGTACAACCCTATTGAGCTCATTTGGGCTCAGGTGAAGACCTATATAGCCAAGGCAAACACCTTCAAAATGGTTGATCTTAAACGTCTTGCCAAAGAAGCTTTGAATCATGTAACACCGAATAACTGGATGAAAGCAGTGCAGCATGCTGTACAACAGCAAGAAGAAGATTCACAGCAAGACGTAGCAGTCGACCATTTCGTGGATTCATTCTTAATCAACACATCAGAAAGCTCAGATGATGAATTGTCTGATTAAAGATCAGAGAGAGGACTTATGCCTACTGGGGAAACCTCTATAAAAAAAAAAAAAACGCGCAAGATTTTTACCTCAGTGGTGGTGTGGAAAAAAGGCCGAAACAATATAGAAGAAAACAAAACTTATATAAAAACTTTCTCAGTCAACTGAGAGAGAGAGAGAGAGAGAGAGAGAGGAGGTTTGGCAGAGCTGTAGAGAGGGAAATCCCCGTGCGGGCCCCACCCAAACGGACTTCATATTTGAGTCTGACCATAGCATGTATTCAACATGAATGGTGGGTGTTAGTGCCGAAGCGGTGACATGTAGAGGTGTATGGTATGTAGGAGGACTACTGGGCCTTGAGAACAGGTTGTGAAGCCTATGCCCAGAGTCGGACACATTGAAAACAAAAAACGAGTAAGAGACATGAATGGAACTGAGGGAGGTTGGTAACCCTGAATTTTACCAATACGTCTCGTCGAGTGGTTATCAATAGTTATTAGTATAGGTTATACATTACCGACACAGATTCTTATGTTAAAGCTTGCACAAGGTGTTGGGTTAATGCTGAGTCATTCTGTTGAAAAAAAAAAAAAAATTAACCAGAAAATGATCGAACGCTTTGATTCTAACTTACGAGGTAAACAGTTAGGTAATCATTCATGGGGAACACGAACGTTCGTGCAGTGACAAAGACGTGTTTCAGTGAAAGACTTCTACCAAAGCATATATATCCTTTTACCATGTTAAGTAACTCTTCCCTTATAATTTTTCAGGCAATTGGAATTATTTTTAGCTACAGTACAATATCATAATAATAATATCCAGCTCAACCCTGCATCATCCTTGAACATGCTTGGGGTTTCATTCACTCGGGACTTATCTTAGAAAGATCATATTGCATCTCTTGTAAAATCTGCTTCCAAGAGATCAGGTGTGCTAAGCCGACTCCGTACCTTCTTTACCCCTGCACAGCTGTTGACTTTTTATACGGGTTTTATTCACCCCTGTGTAGAGTACAACTCTCATGTGTGGGGAGGCTCCCCAATACAGCTCTTCTCAATAGGGTGGACCCAAAGGCTTTTTGTCTCATTAACTCTTCTTCTCTTACTGGCTTGCTTCAACCTGTCTTTTCGCCGCATTATTGCATCTTTATCTCTTTTCTATCACTGCTTCAATGGTCAGTGCTCCTCTGAATTGTCTTCTTGCATCCCTCCACCTATACAGCGGGCGCGTACCAACCGTCTAGCAACAAACGCTTATCCCTTTTCTTTCCAGCTCTCTAATGCAAGAGTTAACCGTTATTCCCGGTCCTTCATTTATGCAACAGGTCATCTCTGGAACTGTCTCCCTCTGTATTTCCTACTTCCTATGATCTCCGGTGTGTCAAACACAGTGTGTCCTGGCATCTCAAAATGAACGGATCTTGAATTTGGCTCTCTTTTGTATTGTTTTTTTTTTTTTTTTTTCTTGGAAGGAACGGTTTGCGGGCCCTTGGCCTTTCGTTCCCTCTTTCTTGCATTAAAAAAATCTAAGGATAATTAAAAAAAAAAAAAAAATACCATGTTGGCTAATATCCACCGACAACCACACAAGATAGGTAAAGGAAGGTGGGGGCAAATGCCATGAGGTGTTTAGCTGCATACCAACAGATTATATTATTGCAAATTCTTCACCAATTTTTAACATCTTGTTACTCACTGTTGAAATCGCTCCATTTTCTAACATCTGCATCATTCACTGTCCTTGCCTTGAACAATGAAGCTTAGGCCTCACAACTGTTTTGACACCACGGCAGCTTCCATTATTCCATTTTTAATTGCATCATTGCAGTGAAATGGTTAAGTTGCCTGATCAGGTTATTATATTTTGTTGCCGTGCAACATGTGGATGTGGTTCCGCTTGCAGTTGGGACCTATTTTAAGGAATATTCTAAGGCTGTCTAAGCTGCCGTGTGGAATCGTATATTACCCGTATACATATATATATATATATATATATATATATATATATACGAGGTGCTACCCAGAAGTTCCAGTATTTTGAACAGCAGGAGCCAACCGTTTGCAGTTTTGCCTTTTGCTGCTGGGAGGAGTCAGCAGCATCCCGTGTGCATCTGCGTGGCCCCGGCCGTGTTTGTGAGTGGACGTGTTGTTGAGCTACGTTTATTATTGTAACGAGATGTTTAGGTGGTTTGGCAGTTTTGCAATGGTGGACCAGTCGCACAGCAATGTCAAGTCGATCTTGATCATTCTCTTTTATATCCAAGGGATTATTCACAAGGAATTCGTCTCTCGTGGTCAGTCTGTCAGCGGAAAATTTTACCGTGAAGTTTTGCAGCGTCTGAGGGAGAACATCCGCCGCAAACGTTAAGAACAGTGGAAGAACAAGGACTGGGTCCTGCATCATGACAACGCCCCCACCCACATACCTATTGTCGTCCGGCAGCTCCTGGCTTACACTAACACTGTAGTCATTCCCCACCCACCCTATTCGCGTGACCTTGCCTCCTGCAACTATTGCCAGACGCCTTAATCCCCTAAGGGGTGGCCACAAACAAATCGCCTCCATGTCGCCCTGTCCCCCGCCATTTCATTGCCCTGCTCCCAGCTCACACCCCCTTCTCTCATATACCTCTCTACTCATCCCTCCATCTCATCCTTGGCCTCCCCCTCCCACTCCCCCCCCTCCACCTTACCCACATACACTCTCCTCGTCAGTCTCTCGCTCTCCATCCTCTCCACATGTCCAAACCACCTCAGCGTGTGTTTCCTAATGGTTCCTATCACATCCACAAACCACACAACAACGCTCCTTCACTTCCTCATTTGTCTGTCTGCCTGTCCATGTGACACCACATGGTCCTCCCAAATAACTCATTTCCACTGTTCCCACTCTTGACTTCTGTCCTTCCAACAAGGTCCAAGCTTACTTGGAAGGCCCTCAGGCAGTACTTCTTAGATTTTCCCTGGAATGATTATTCCTTCCATGGCCGGGAGCCATCTAGGTGTGCCTTGCGCATTACGGAGGTTATTCTCTCGGGCATGGAAGCGTACATTCTATTCTCATATCCTTTGACTAATGCACAAAAAGCCTTGGTTTAATCACGCTTGTTCTAATGCTGTCCGCAACTAGGAGAGGGCCTATAAAAGGTACCGGAGCCAACCCACCCCTGAATCACATCTTTTATACGTTTCTGCCCGGAATCGTGCTAAGTCTGTTCTTCGCTCTGCTAAAAACAATTTCATCCGTACTAAATGCTCTCAACTCTCTAACTCGAATTCTTCCCACTCCTTCTGGCACCTTGCCAAAAACCTTTCTAACAACTTTATCTCATCATCCTTCCCTTCTCTTTTTTACTCTGATGGCTCTGTTGCTATTTCATCTACTGATAAAGCAGATCTCTTCGCTCAGACTTTCTCCTCCAATTCCACCTTAGACGATTCCGGTGCTGTTCCTCCATCACTTCCCCCCTCTGACTTACTCATGGCTGACATTAAAATTTCTTCAGCTGATGTATTTTCTGCCATCACAGGCCTCAATACTAATAAGGGATATGGACCTGATGGAGTCCCTCCTGTTGTTCTCAAGAACTGTGCTTCAGTGCTTACACCCTGCCTAGGCAAACTCTTTCGCCTATGTCTATCAACTTGTATCTTTCCTTCTTGCTGGAAGTTTGCTCTCATTCAGCCAGTCCCAAAGTAAGGTGACCACTCCCAACCCTCTAACTATCGTCCAGTTGCCTTAACATCCTGTATCTCAAAAGTTTTCGAGTCTGCTCTTAATAAAAAAATTTTAAAGCATCTTTCCTATCACAACCTTCTTTCTGATCGTCAGTATGGGTTCCGTCAGGGAACCTCCACAGGCGATCTTCTTACCTACCTTTCAGACTCCTGGTCATCCTCCTTTCTGGACTTTGGTGAAAGCTTTGCCATTGCACTAGACATCTCAAAGGCTTTCGACTGAGACTGGCATAAATCTTTAATTTCCAAACTGCCCTCTTACGGTTTCTATCTTTCTATCTGTGCCTTCATCTCTAGCTTCCTTTCTGGTCGTTCTATAGCCGCTGTTGTAGACGGCCATCGTTCTTCTCCTAGATCTATTAACAGTGGTGTTCTTTAGGGCTCTGTCCTATCACCAACTCTCTTCCTTTTGCTCATCAATGACCTTCTAAGCTGTACATCTAACCCTATCCACTCATATGCTGATGCCTCCACCCTTCACCTTTCCATTCGATTCCCGCAACGTCCACCTCAGCAGCTACTTCAACAAACAAGGGATGAGGCTATGGCACACCTAATGTCTGACTTGGCTCGTATCTCTAACTGGGGTAAAAATAATCTGGTTGTTTTTAATGCATCAAAGACTCAGTTTTTGCACCTATCAACCCGACAAAATCTTCCACAGGTATACCCACTAATGGTTAATAATATTCAGCTTAATCCTGCATCATCCTTGTACATGCTTGGGGTTTCATTTACTCGGGACTTATCTTGGAAAGATCATATTACATCTCTTGTAAAATCTGCATCCAAGAGATTGGGTGTGCTAAGCCGACTCCTTTCCTTCTATACCCCTGCTCAATTGTTGACTCTATACAGGGATTTTATCCGCCCCTACGTGGAGTACAACTCTCATGTGTGGGGAGGCTCCCCACATACAGCTCTTCTCAATAGGGTGGAGTCAAAGGCTTTTTGCCTCATTAACTCTCCTCCTCCTACTGACTCCCTTCAACCTCAGTCTGTTCTCCGCACTGTTGCATCTTTATCTCTTTTCTGTCGCTACTTCAATAGTCACTGGTCCTCTGAACTGTCTGCATGCATTCCTCCACCTCTACGACGGGTGTGTAGCACCCGTCTAGCAGCAAACTCTCATCCCTTTTCTGTCCAACTCTCTAATGCAAGAGTTAACCGTTACTCCCAGTCCTTCATTTATGCAACAGTTCCTCTGTCTCCCTCTGTCTGTATTTCCTGCTTCCTATGATCTTCAGTCTTTCAAACGCAGTGTGTCCAGGCATCTCGAAATGATCGAATCTTTAATTTGGCTCTGTCTTGCATTTTGTTTTTCTCTTGGAAGGAACAGTTTTGCGGGCTCGTTGCCTTTGGTTCCTTCTTCCTCACATTAAAAAAAAAAAAAAACTTCCATACGTTAGAGTTGGTGTCACAGTACCGTCATGTAGTAGCTTTTTCACTTCCGTGCTCACTTCCCTAATTCTTATCACTAGTTTCATGGAACCAGCAACCTTCCTTCCCTGTTGCACCCTTTCAAGCACTTCACCCTCTAAACTTCCACCACTGCTCATCACACTACCCAAGTGCTTAAAGGCATTCACATTGTCCATTACCTCAGGAAATAAACTTACTGTAAATTATTATGATTTTCTTCTATACCTACCTATGATGAGAATGATGAGATTTAGTAAAATAAACTTACTGTAAATTAATATGACTTTGTTCTATGCTTAACGATGATGAGATATAGTCTAGTGGAGTTGGAACATTATCAACATTAGTGACAAATATATGTTAGGCAAACACAAACCCTCATAACTGATTACCATGCCGTCCCTGTATTCATTTTCACCACCTGAGAAAACACGTCCTATTTAATGACTGCGATGAGTTTTCTTCAAAAGATAAAAGGAGATGAAATCGGTGTGAGATATGTGTTGAAATCAGCGCCGTGCTCATCTCGCAGCTATATCGCACACGGTAAACATCCTGGCAATCGATAGTGATGCCGGTAAGCGATACACAAATAAAGTCAAAGCAATCATATGATCTCAAAGCCCGTATCGAACACTTTGTGGCAACTTTGATGGGCAAGCTAGCGGACAGCCAGTGCCCATAGTGGAGGGAAATCATCAGACATTTCCCGGTGGTCTGGCGCCGGCCATGAACCGAGGTCCCTGCCATCCTCAAAAAGTTGCCTCTTTGACCATATTGTTTTTCTGCACTTTTCGTTGTTTTCTCTTTTTACAATTGCAACAATTTATATGCTATACGGAGTTATTTCTTTATCTTTTCAACTGCGTTGCGCATGGTCATATCGCACTCAATCGCTTCCGACAACCTACTGACTACTGGTCGACTTTACTGCCTGATCGGCTATTCAGCAGTTTGAACATCACAGTCATGCTTGACAGACTGTGACCAATGAGGGCACAGTCCGCCAGTTACTGCCCGATAGGCGAGCGTGTGGACGGAGCTTAACAACTTAGCCTACATCCGGGGACTAACTAACGTCAAGCAACATAATTATGTATTAAAATGAAGGAACAACCCCACGGCTGCCAGTGTTAATTGACGCTAGTTACCCATTTGGTAGCCTCTTCATTCCACTGTCTTCATCGTTGTCTCTTTCCTACCATCTCCTCCAAACACTGTGGGAGAGGAATCGGTGTTGGTTAGGTGCTGCAAATTAAAACTGAATATTTGGTTACCTAGTCCCTGTTTGATGTTGCAAAACGATGTCTTATGCACGTCATGGACGTGAAAGTAATTAAGTGGAGCTGCTAGGAAGAATTTTAAGGTAACCATCTCATAATATATGAATGTTGCTGATTATATTATTATATTTTTGCGTTTCTAATGCAATGCATTTATATTGAGAATGAGCCCCGAGAGGGGGTATTGTCTGCAGAGACGTGGGCGAAAGGGTTTTGGCATCCCTTTGGCCCCGAATCAATCCTTTTCAGCTCGTCAACTGTCCCTCGTTTCTTTCTTTTTTCCTCGAGCTTGTTTTCCCTCTCCATTTCCTCCTCCCTTGTGCTACAAGGTCTTACTGGCTTAGTACAGTCTTCTCTCTTCTTATTTCAATATATTTGGTGAAATATAAAAGGTAGTAAGACAACAAATAGTTTTGTATTAATTTACTGCCTATGCATATTAACAGATATCTACCAGCTGACATGCTGCTCTTCTGTCCTATGTTGCCAGTTACGTTTTGCAGATTATTGATGCTTATTACTCCATTATACTCCACGTTCGATCATGAAAGACTGAAGTATTCTCTATACATTATTTTGTACCACCTATTACTTATTAACCTTGATTTTCGTATAATATGATGAGAATATTTGCCTTACCACCACTCGAAAGTTCAGCCAATCACGGTCTACCTTACACAGGCTCTAGGTTCTGAGCAGTTCATTCATAAAAATACGTGGACTTACTACAGGGAACTGCCAGATGTCTCCATATACCTCAATATTTTTCGCACTGTATACTTGCTCAACTGTACACTCCAAAACGCAAACACAGCTACACACATCCTCCAGCCTTACCTCAACACACTGCACCAATGGTTCACCACACAGGCTCAAAATAGCCCTAGCCAAATCTACAGTGACCTTCTCACAAACTGGACAGCAGAACATAGTCACATTCCACACCTCACCATAAACAACACTCACCTGCCACACACACACACACACACACACACACACACACACACACACACACACACACACACACACACACACACACACACACACACACAAAATCATTGTTGTAACATACAATACATCAATGTCATTTAAACAACACATCGCAAACATTAAAGATAAGTTAACACCAAAACTCAATGCCTTGAGGTCACTTGCCCATACAACATTTGGACACAAGAAAGAAACCACCACCACAGTATACAAACAATATATACGTTCAGTGATGAATTATGCAAACCCTGCTTGGGCTTCTAACCTCACTAAAACACACTACAACACTCTACAGACCATAAAGAACAAGGCCCTAAAAATAATCCTAGGCTGCACAGCTACGACACCCACAGACCACCAACACCAAGAAACCAAAGTCTTCAAAGTCAAGGATCACCTAGATATTAGGGGCACAAAAAATTCTCTCTGCAGCCTCTGTGCCCATATTATATTATTGTAATTATATAACCATACTTTTAATACCTAAACCTATGTATGTAAACACTACAGTTTGTATTTATCAGCAAATTCATTTAACTGCTGAGCTAAGCTAAGGTTCCCACGCCCGCTTCTTGCTCACAGTTCAGTCGAGGGTTAGCCAGCATTCAGAGCACAACTATAGTGTTCCTCCCTCAAATAAACTTTCATTATATATAGCCTCAGATCTCTGAATTAACATGAGTGGGGTGCGAGGGGGCAGTGAAACAATTTGGTAGCAGCGGTGTGTCGGATCTCCCTCTCATCTCGCCTCCTCAGTGATTTCAGTGACACAACCGAACTCATTAGTGCAGGTGTTCCAGTCTCCACACCTGCCACAGACCTTGCCATTCACCTGCTTTGTGTTTGTGTCGCCTATGTCTTTCTTGGTGAGAACTTCCTACCGTACTTCCCTGAAGTTTTTACCACTACCGACCTGCAGACCACATCGATTCTTCACGACAGGCACAACTAACATTCATTAAGGAACTATCAAGTGACAGTTCTCACGCTCCTCCTGTTTTAAACAATTATAAAATTACCACCCCACCACACCCCAACCGCTCCTTCTCAACACCACCTTGCAAATTGCTGAGCAATAAAAAACGGCCGCCCAGCCCCCACCACCGCACCTAGCAACCGCACCACCCTCCTCCTACTTGCCCTAGGTATATGTCCAGCCTATCAGTGATCTCCACCTCATCGCCGGCACTCTCCAATCAACGTCTTGATGGCGATCATCTGATGCTCCAGCTCGCATCTCATTCGTCAACTTTGAGTGCGACATCATTCTTCCCCACCGTCTCCCATCGTCAGGGAGGGACACCTCATTCAAGTAGCGTCTCAAAATCTTCTCCAGCAAGTCGGACTTCGCTTTATTCTCGAAGTTTCGTATTCATTATATGTAAATATATAGTTTATTCTAATTAGCCCATTCCTTGCCTTTCTATGGAAATTATTATACGGATTTTCTCGACAGATTGTGCCTCATATTACCATTCATCTGTCTTTATTCACTAGCTTGCATCGCCTATATTTACCTTACTTCTCAGCCACCCCACCCACCACGCTCACCTCTCGTCTCATTTTCTTCACCCGAATCATTTTTCTTTCATATTCGCCTCCATTGTGCATATTCACCCTCATGACTATTGTAAATATTTCCTATTCCCTCATTCTCACACTGTATATAAACATTTTCATTCTCATTACTATTTATAATCTTTCCCACTTCATTACATGTCATATTTCGCAAAAACTAAGCTCTCTCCCCTTCGCCAGCGACAAGACACTGAAAGTGAGATGTAGATCCCAATAATGACGATTCAGTGACTTACCTTCGTAGTGGTCGATCGTATCAAAAATATTCATCTACTCAGACAACTCCTAAAGCTGAACTCCCTCATACCACTCTCACTACCACCACCACTACTACTACTACTACCGCTACCAATACTACTACTCCTTCTGCTCTAGAGAACCCAGATATTTTTCCTCCAGATAAAATAAATCCAGATACACCTTCACCTTTGAATGACTTTCCAGAACTTCCTTCTACCCCTTCTCCTCCCACTTCCCACACTATCTCTGCTACAACACTTCAGCTCCCAACTCACCCACATATAACTACCATTACCTTCACTACCTCCCAACCAACTATCTCAGTTACTTCCACACTTACCCGACCTCACACTCTTCCAACCATGGCTAATCAACCTCCCTCCCTCCACAGTCAATATATTTGGACGATGCTAACCGCCCAAAATTTACGGGCGAGGATAATTCAGTGTCAATCTACGACTTCCTCAGAGAGGTCGAAACAGACGTTCGCAATAGACAAATCACAACTGAACCCCCTAAAGTCTCTTATCTTACTGATCGGTTACACCAGGGCAAGTCACCAATAGGAGCCGCGATTCGTGCGGGCCATTTTGAGGACTGTCGAACATTTAATGAATTAAGCCAGCAGTTAATACAGCTCTGTTGTCAGCATTCAAATGTCACATCTCTCATTGGTTTCACTAATTTATTAAAACAAATGGAGGAGAATATGAATGTCCCACCTAAAGGTGCAAAATTATATGAGGCAGCAGCTGTGATGAAGGCCACTAGTTCCGAGATGAGTCAGTTGTTGCGTGCCACTCAGTGGGTGAAAGACATTAATGGAACCCTTATGATTTCACTAAACGACTCTGGAGATATGCTGGGTTACCTGAGATTTATGAATTGGCTAGACACAGAACAGAAAGAAGTAGCCCTACAGATAGGTTTCAGTCCAGGAGATAAAATTCTTAACATCTCAAAGGCCATTCAGGAAAGAACAGGATCGAATCTCACTCGTCAGGCCACTACTGGCCCCTCAGTCTCGCATGTTTTCCATACCTCTGTCGCCTCACCGGATTACTCGCGTTCGCGCGCCACCACGAGGGGACAACCTAACACTAACCGTTCCTTTTCACGAAACCGATCACCAACCCACAGTCGTGACCAGACCAATGTGCGACGGGGCAAACAAACCTCGATTGTGTGCTGGCACTGTAGTAACACTCCAGTTACGACCGTAAACACATACGACATTACTCACAAGGACGACAACGTACACCTTCGCGATCGCGTCGCCCTAAATGCAGATATCACAAGAACAGTACGACTTACACTACTGAGGATTGTCGTTTCCTAAACAGCAGCCAGTCGGGGGAAGGGGAGGGCCCATATCGGCAAAATATAACTTAACATCGAAAGATACGCCCGTACCAGACGAAAGTAACGTAACAACAGAAGATCAACTTCCCATACGCCAGGTAGGGCCTATAGCTTCTTCAGGCTTAGTCATTCTAGGACCTAGTGAAGACATACAAATCTTGTTTTCATGGACACGGGATTTATGGTTAATTTGATCTCCGATAACTCTTTAAACAGCATGAGAGGAACAAGCAAAAAGGTCGGATTCCTCGAGCCACCTGACATTCGTCTCTGCGGTGTAGATTGCTCAGAGTTTAAGGTCAAGGGACGAGTCGCTTAAAGATACAACTAGATAGAGCCTTGACACCCTTTACAACTACATTATATGTCACGAACGACCTCCGATATCCAGCAGATGTCCTTCTTGGGGCAACGTAGAAAATGCTCCCATGTTAAGCTATCTACTTCCAGATCACATACCAGTCTCTCTCTTATTTCCCCAAAGATCCATCCCTACTTATGGCATCTCCCTCCCTCCTTGCTTCTCTCTCTCACTCTCTCTCTCTCTCTCTCTCTCTCTCTCTCTCTCTCTCTCTCTCTCTCTCTCTCTCTCTCTTTCTCTCGTTTTGTGATATTTGAAACTCGATTATTAAAATCACGACAGTAATAATAATAATAATAATAATAATAATAATAATAATAATAATAATGATAATGATAATAATAATAATAATAATAATAATAATCTATCTATCTATCTATAGCCCGACGCCCTAATCCCGCAAAGGGTGGGCGCAGACAAAACGCCTCCAAGTCACTCTGTCACCCACCATTTGACTACCCTCCCCCCAACTCACCCCCCCCTCCCTCATATACCTCTCAACTCCATCCCTCCACCTAATCCTCGGTCTACCCCTCCCTCTCCCTCCCTTCACCTCACCTACGTACACCCTCTTAGTCAGTCTTTCATTCTCCATTCTCTCCACATGTCCAAACCACCTCAGTGTATTTCTCCTAATCTTCTCAACCACATCCACATCTACCCCACAACGTTCCTTCACTTCTTCTTTCGTCAACCTGTCCCTCCATGTCACTCCACATGCTCCTCTCAAGTAACTCATTTCCACTGCTCTCACTCTTGACTTGTTCCCCTCTTGCAAGGTCCACGCCTCGCTTCCATACGTCAGGGTAGGGATCACAATACCATCATGCAGTGACTTCTTAACTTCCATACTCACCTTCCTATTTCTCATCACTGCTTTCAGTGTACCAACAACCTTCCTTCCCTGCTGTACCCTTTCACGTACTTCACCCCCCAAAGTTCCATCCTTACTCATCACATTACCCAAGTACTTGAATGCACTCACATTCTCCATATCCTCACCATCCAACCTCACTGCACACTCTGTGACTTCATTCCTCTCAAACACCATAACTTTACTTTTGTTTACATTAACTTTCAGCTTCCTCCTCCTACACACTGTCCCAAATTCATTCACCAAACCTTGCAACTCCCATTCATCTTCACTCAACAATACTGTATCATCAGCAAACAGCAACACCGGAAGCTTCCAAATCTCACCCTCATTCATTAGGGCCAGCCCCACATCCACTGTCCTACCTTGCACCTCCTTTACAACCCCATCCATATATATATTAAACAGCCATGGAGACATCACACACCCCTGTTTCAGTCCCACATTGAGATCAAAGAACTCACTCAGCTCACCATCCACTCGCACCGTAGCCCTAGCTCCCTCATACATACTCTTCACAGCACTCAACAATTTCCCCTCCACTCCATATATTCTTAATACCTTCCACATACCTTGCCTATCTATTCTGTCATAAGCTTTCTCCAAGTCCATGAAGGCAGCATACACTTTCCTTCCCTTCTCTAGATACTTCTCCACTAAACATCTTAGAACAAATATCTGATCTACACACCCTTTTCCCTTCCTAAATCCCCCTTGTTCTTCTCCAACTAGCTCCTCAGTCATATGCCTAACCCTATCAATGAGTCTTCTACCATATATTTTACCAGTCACACTAAGAAGGCAAATACCCCTATGGTTACCACATACTTCTCTCTCCACTTTTCCTTTGCACAGAGGAACAATTATACCTGATTTCCAGTCCTCTGGAACCCTTCCCTCTTCCCAAGCCAATCTACACAACTTCTATATCCACTCCACAACAATCTCACCCCCATACCTAAGCATTTCACCACACACTCCATCAATTCCTGGGGCCTTTCCCAGCTTAATCTTCTTCATCGCTTCCACTACTTCCACCCTACTGATCTCTTCCTCCCTTCTCTCATCTCTTCTTCTCCCAGCCATTCCCCAACCACTTATACTCACACTGCTCTCACTCTCTACATTCAACAAATCCTCAGAGTGCTCCTTCCATCTCCTCAATTTCTCTCTCTTCTCCACCAACAATCTATTATTCCTATCTTTCACTCCCCTACTATTTCCCCTTTCACACTGCCTTACTTTCTTTACCTCCTTCCAAAACAATTTCTTACTCTCCCTCCATTTCACACTCAGATTCCTCCCAAACTCTTCATCCACTTTCTTCTTATTCTCCTTCACCAGTCTCTTAATCTCCCTTCTCCTGCTCACATATACCTCTCTCTTCTCTCTCTCATCTTCTCCCCTACCTCTACTCGCCAACCATTCACCAGATGCCTTCTTCTTTTGTTCCACAGCTCGTTTCACCTCATCATTCCACCATGCTGTCCCTTGCACACCCCTGCATCTCCTCCTCACTCCACAAACCGCCTCACACGCTGCGCCTATCTCTTCCGTGAATATCTTACATACGTTTTCCACCCCTTCCATCTCCTCTAGCCCATAATAATAATAATAATTATGATGATGATAATGATGATAATAAACCAGGTGAAGGACAACGGAAACAAATTGAAGAGGAAAACCTGATCAAACAAGCTTTGTTATTGTACTACCCCAGTCTGTCTGATCAGACTTATCAACCGCAAACAAGCAGCCAATACCGTAGGGAAATACCGTGTAGTGAATCCATGTTCCTAAGTGGCTGACAGCTTCTCATTAGAGCTACGCGTGGGGAATAGTTTGGTTCCTGGGTGGACGCCGCATTTGCGTCTCCACCCATTTAACTGGGTCGCCATAGCAGGTTCCACGTCATCCCATTATTTGGTTTTTTGATTACCACCCAGCGTTGTAAATGGTTTTCTGAGTTCCAGGAAACAGTTAGACCTGGCAATCAGTGTAGAGCCACCTGACATGGAAAGGAAAATAATAAACAACGAGAGCGTGGATTGAAGATTAGGAAGAGAGGAGGAGAGGCACACACGAAAAATGACAGATATAAAGGAAGAAGTAGGCAGAACTACAGCAAGTGAGTGGATGATGAGCATCCCCACCTTGCCATTGTATAGTTGTTAGAACATTGTGTTGTGATCGAACAAGTAAATAGTACATACATACATACATACATACATATTATACGTATATAGATTACACTATATATGCATACGAACGTACCTGATTATACAGGTAAATAACACATATATACGTGCATACATACATGCATAAATACACACATACATACATACACACACCTATTCATACACTGCATGCATAGAATAACTTCCCGATGATACAGGTAAATATTATACATACATCCATACACATATTTAAACATACACACATATCGGTACATATACAACCTTACGTAAATAAATAAACACATGGACATACAAACTGACAGATGTAATTTCAGTTTTGACATCATTTAATGCTGGCAGAATGATTCACTCATATAGAATATGGACACACACACACACACACACACATACACACCGCTCGCTGGTGCAGTGGTAACGTTCTCGCTTGCCATCTGGTAGACGGGAGTTCGCGCCTCGCTCAGGTTGCGAAAAGTTTCAATGACGAAGTGGGTGGTTACTGTCCCCCTTGAGCAAGGGGACGGGTGTGTGCGTGTGTGAAGGTCACAGCCTTGCCCTTAGATCGGACTATATGAGCTCTCAGCTCCCTTCCGGGAGGGTAAAAGCTCACGATCACGACCATCAGGTGATCCTGACAGACCCGGTGAATTACACACATATACACACACACACTATTAACATACTTAGAGGAAGTATTTATATCTTGAACATTGTCATTGTTAACATTTCATTTCTTGCATCATTAGTATTGTTTCCAAAATATTGGGACTTATGTTCAGAGTTCGTGAGTTTTTCACTACCGAGCAGATGGCCACAATATACAAAAGTCATGTGCGTTCTCAGATCGAATACTGTTCACCACTGTGGAATGGATGTGGAGCGGTTGCATTGAGCCAGCTGGACAAAATTCAAAATAAAGCCATTAGATTAATCAATAATCCTACCATCACGCAGGACCTTCCTCCATTATCAGTACGAGGAGATGTTGCTTCTTTAGCACTATTTTATCGATATTTTTACCGTAAGTGCTCTGACGAACTGGCTTCAGTTGTACCTCCCCTTCACATTTTCTCCCGAAATACTCGGGCAGCTGGGAGAGCCTATGAACTCACACTCTCTCCCCCGCAATGCAGAACCTCTGCTTATCAAAATTCAGAACTACTACTACTGGACCTCACTTCCTGGGAGTTGATTCCCACAAACATTTAATCCACTTCAATTCAAATCCAGTTGTTATAAATATTTTATGAATGGAGGATGCCTTTAGGCACATGGACTTATTTTTCCTTTGTTTTTCCTTCCTCCATTCATTATCTATAATATATATATATATATATATATATATATATATATATATATATATATATATATATATATATATATATATATATATATATATATATATATATATATCCCTCAGAACTTTATGTAGGTGGAATGGGTGAGGTGGAGTGGAATACCGAGGACGAGATGGACGAGGTGGAGAGGTATATGAATGAGGGAGCAATGAATTAGAGGGAAGGCAGCCTGATGGCGGAGGAGAGGGTGACGTGGAGGCGATATACAGTATTTTGACCACCTCATCCGGGAATAAGGCGTCTAGTTTAGATAGGCAGAGCGATAGATAGACAGATGGACAACACTACAGATAGATAAATAGGTACAGTAGGTAGGTAGGCAGAAAAACTGATAGACAGATACTCAGATACGTCGATATATAGATGAACAGATAGGCAGATAAGTGGATAAATAGATAAATAGATAGAAGTGTCTTTTCCAAACACTCCATGAAACCATCAGCTATATATTACGTCCAGCCCTTGAACATTTTTTTAATTGAGTTTTTTGAGCGATCGTCAAATTGTCAAACATTATTATACGTCACTGTTACTTTCGCTGCACATTTCACTGTTTTCAGTTTCCTCATTGTGGAGATGATGGAGAGCGAGAGACTGAAGAGGAAAGTGTATGTGAGTGAAGCAGAGGGGGGGGGGGAGGCCAAGGATGAGATGGAGGGATGGAGTGGAGAGCAATATGAGAGAGGGGTGTGTGAGCTTGGAGCAGGGCAGTGAAATGGCGGGAGACAGGGCGACATGGAGGCGATTTGTTTGTGGCCACCCCTTATGGGATTACGGCGTCCGGCAATAGACAGATAGATAGACAGATAGGAAAAACAAAAACGTTTTGGCATATAGATGTACTCTTGTAATTCGTATCTAGGGAGACAGAAGAGGAACACATTAGACAAGGAAAAGTTGTATGGAGAAGAGACGGGATATGTGTGTGTGTGTGTGTGTGTGTGTGTGTGTGTGTGTGTGTGTGTGAGAGAGAGAGAGAGAGAGAGAGAGAGAGAGAGAGCCTGTGTGTAAAAGCACTGATTTCCTCAAATCTGTTTTTTGCCATTCACTCTTTCAGCTCTGTATCCTTTCCTTTTCTTTTCTCTCTCTCTCTCTCTCTCTCTCTCTCTCTCTCTCTCTCTCTCTCTCTCTCTCTCTCTCTCTCTCTCTCCAACTAATTCCACTGGATGGTCAGCATCACAATAATCATCCTCGTCCCACTCTCCTTATCGCCCGTGATTAATTTTCAGAAAGTTTCAGCAAATTTTTGGTAATTATAAGTCCAAAGAACGAGGTTGATTTTTATATTTTGGTTATTAATGTGAATCATATTTTATTTTTGTATTTTGTCTGTCTTGTAGTTTCTGTTTACTTGTCTCTCTGTGTCTGTTTGTTTGCATGTCTCTCTGTCATATATATATATATATATATATATATATATATATATATATCATCATGATCATCATCATCCGGACCTCCTTTCCCACCCAAGGGGAGGGTGAGGAGTAGCAATGGCCAGACAGCCCAAAATTGCCCAATCCAATGGGCCACGCTTCCATTCACTCATCATTCAAGCCCCCGGAATCCTGGCTCTATCGGATACGCCAAAAACAATCACCACGTTCTGTAGCTTCATATATCGTATCCGACAGAGTCAATCCAGACGCTGCCACGTTAAAAAGGGGTGCCAAAAATCCCTGATCATGCATATCTCCTCACAAAATTCATCCAGCCAGCTCGATCTCCTGTCAGTTCCCTAGCCTCACCGACTTCCAAACTTCTCTTCCTCACACATTCGTCCACCATCTCTCCACCTTCTCCTTGGCCTACCTCGCCTCCTCCCTCCTTCGAATTCGCTCAGATATACCTTCTTCACCACTCTATTGTTATCCATTCTCTCCACATGACCATACCATCTCAGTACACTCTCTTCAGTTCTGGTGTCCACCGACTTCCTTACTCCGCATCTTTCACGAATCACATTATTTCGTATCCCATCCACCCTCTGTACTCCACATACATTCCTCAGCAGTCCCATCTCCACTGCTCTTACTCTTGACTTTTCATTTTCATGCCACATCATAGTCTCACATCCATATGTTAAAGTTGGCACTAACACTCCTTCATGTAAGCCTTGTGCAGCTGCGACACTCAAGCCTCTGTTTCTTATCAAGGCCTTCATTGCACCAGCTACTTTTCTTCCTTGTGTCACTCTACTTTCAACTTCTTTTGCACATTTTCATCTCTTTTCTATCACTGTACCCAGGTATTTGAACTCTCTCACCAGTTCCAGTCTCTCTCCATTCACTGTTACATTGCACTGGGAGTCACCTTCTCTCTCAATAACCATCACTTTACTCTTTTCTACATTTACTCTCAAGGAACGACGCTTACAGACATCAGCAAAACTCTGCACTAGCCTACGAAGTTCTTGTCCGGTACTTGCAAGCACTACTGCATCATCAGCATTCAACAAATTTGAGATATTCCATCCATCACCATTCATTACCAATGCCATCCCTCTCTCCATTACTCGTGTTTTCACTTCTCTCATCACCCCATCCATATATACATTGAACAACCATGGGGACATCACACAACCTTGTCGCACGCCCACACTGATTGTGAACCATTCACTTAGATGCCCATCAACCCTGACACATGCTTCACTACCATCATAAAAACTCTTGACGGCACCTAACAGCTTACCCTCTACACCGTACATGCGCAAAACTTTCCACAATCCTTCTCTGTCCACTTTGTCATATGCTTTTTACACACACACACACACACACACACACACACACACACACACACACACACACACTTACATACATACATACATAGAGAGATACCTGCAAATATACGTACAGAGAGAGAGATATATATACACAAACTCGTGCTCCCTTTCAGCCAGAGGAATTTTGTTTAGCTGATTGGGCTCTCTGGCTTTTTTTTTTTTTTTTTTTTTTCATGTTCTGGTAATTTTACTCAGCTTTGGATTTACTTTTCAAAGTATAGGCTACATAACCTTAATAAATCCCTTCACCACGAGGCGGATGCTGTAGACGGGCGCCTTCATGTGGTGACACTGATAAAATCAGAGGACTCACCTGCCTGGTTATACAAACGTCCCTCGCTTACTTCCTTATCCCCTGAAAGGAAGATAGTGTACTGTAGAAGGGC
The DNA here is from genome assembly GCF_032717465.1 of Coenobita brevimanus. Taxonomy (NCBI): domain Eukaryota; kingdom Metazoa; phylum Arthropoda; class Malacostraca; order Decapoda; family Coenobitidae; genus Coenobita; species Coenobita brevimanus. Next base: position 28,228,294 of record NC_137031.1, read on the forward strand.
AACTTAAACTTGTCGCCTACTGGTTTTACGTTTCAGATGAGCCTTGGGTCACAACAACAACAACAAAACAGTAACTACAGGCCCACACAAGGGAGAAATCACACCAGCCAATAGCCGATACATATCTAGCGTGGCTCGGAATATGACCTTGACCTTGACCTACTTTCACCAATTTTGAACTCGTAGGAGATTTTCATCCCTACGACATACCTTTTAAATTTTGTGATGATATCTTGAGCTGTTGGGAAGTTATCGTGGTAACAGACACACAGTCCTTGACCTATTTTAACTTCGAACTCGTAGCTTTCATCCCTACTACACACCTGTAAATTTTTTTGGAGATATCTTGAGCGGTTGCGAAGTTATCTTGGTAACAGACACACAGTCTTTGACGTACTTTCACCAATTTCGAACTCGTGATCAATTTTTTTCCCTTACTACTCACCTGTAAAATTTTGTAATGATATCTTGAGCGGTTGCGCAGTTATCGTGCTAACTCACACACACACACACACACACACACACACACACACACACACACACACACACACGTTGAAAAAAATACCAGCCTCGCTATCGCGGCTGGTAATAATAAGAGTAATAACAGCACAAACAACGACATCATCTGCAACAACAATCTTTTGGTAAGACACCACTGTAGTGGAGAGGCTATATATATATATATATATATATATATATATATATATATATATATATATATATATATATATATATATATATATATATATATATATATATATCCACCATCTTTGCAATCCTTAATATTGACAAAATAAAAGGTAATTAACTGCGATAACGGTGATCGCAAAAAGCTTTAAACCCTTTGAGGTTCCTGTGACTCTTTCAGTTGTATAAAATCGATTGGCATAAGCTGGGTTAGAAAATGTTAGTTTTGCCGACAGTGTGAGAGTTAATGATTTAGACTTGGACAAAAATTAGGCTAATATTTTTACCTCTTCTGCTCAGTTTCCTCTGCGAGTTTATCATGTCTTTGTTGAGAGGCTTGGTATTTTCTCACCCTAATATTTTACTTCTGGGAAGGGCTTGGTATATTTCTCTGCCAAGCATTTCACATTCTGTACTTGCCACTCTCCTCTTCTTGCAAATATTCCTAAGCATAGAGAGGTTTGGTATAGTTCTCTGCCCAAAAATTTATCTCCTCCATCTCTCAGTTTCCTCTAGCGGCTAAAATTCCTAAACAGAGAGAGAGGACTGGTATATTTCTCTGCCTAACAATTCACCTCTTCTTTTTGCCACTTTCCTCTGCTTGCTAATATTCAAGAGCCGGGAGAATTTTGGTGTTTCACTGGCCATAGCTGAGTCTCTTTGATACGATGCATCAGGGAGGAATGTGAAGGACATGTCCCAAATGAGAGGTGGACGCAGTGGAATAGAAGCCGAACCTCTGTCCCTGATTATACCAATATTAACATACAGACATTCAGTAATTGCATAGGCTGCTCGATTCCAGGAAAAATTAAATAAATTCTTTTGTTACATCTACTAATAATGTAATCTAGTAGGGCTTGTTGTCTATATATTGCCAGTAATCATGTACATATCGCAACTGAGAGTTTCACATAAAATAATGGAATACTATGACCCACATTTTAAGCTATAATGTTGTAAATTAAATAACCTAGTATGATAACGTCTATTATTGCCTTTTTTCCTTTTTTTTTGTACTAACATCTTGCTTACGATGATGAATCAAACATTTGTATTTAACTTATATTCATTATTCTTTTCTCAGGTATATTCAGTCTCCACCATTGCCGTGTGAAGTTTTTTTTTTTTTAAAATAGAACAGAGGAAGGAAAAACAAATGAATAAAAAAAAATAATCCATACACCAGATTACTGGTGTCCTCTGTTCATAAAATATCTGTAACAATTAGACTTGAACAGCTGTGAGTTGAAGTTTGGAGGGAAACAACTCTGGGAAAGCGAGTTCCAAAGAGATGCAGTACGTGGAATGCAAGAATTCTGATAGGCAGAAGTTCTGCAATATGACTGAGTGACATTCCAGTCATGAGCGCTACTAGATGCCCGTGTAGCACAAGGCAAGGCATGGAGAGGTGGGACCATGGACCCAGCTTCGTCTGAGCATTTGCCATAAAAGTACCTGTAAATAATGCAAGGGAGGCAACATTCCTTCTTACTTACAGGGGAGGTAGTTTATTTGTAATGGCAGGGTTGTCAATAATTCTAACAGCCCTGTTCTGAATTTTGTCTAGTTGTTTTAATGCAACCTCTCCACATCCATTCCACAAGGGTGAGCAATATTCAAGCTGAGAGCGCACATTACTCTCATAAATTACAGCTAACTGCTCATCAGTGAAGAAGTTACAGACTCTGTACATTAATCTAAGTTTCTTTGAGGAGGTTTTAGCAAGTGATCTAACATGAGAGGTCTAGTTGAGGGCATTGTTAAGTGAGACGCCAAGATTATCAATACTTTTGGAGATGGGAATATTAGTAGCACTGAGGGTAATGTACGAATCTGGCAATATCTGTCTATTAGTAAATTGTATATATTTAGTTTTTCTAGCATTAAAAGAGACAAGGTTGTTTTGTCCCCATTCACTGATCGTAGATAGATCTTGATTTATAGAGATGGCTGTACTGAGTTAAAAGGTAGAGATATTAGACTTTGTAAATGGGTGTCTGAGTGTGAATGAACTATGTAGTGTTGAGTCATCTGCATATGAATGGATGGAATTGTGGGTGACAGTTAAGAGATCATTATTATGAACCAGGAACAGGGTTGGGACCAGACCTGATCCCTGCGGCAAGCAGGCGTTAATTGAGTGGAAATTGGAATATACATCATCTACTTTTACTCTTTTTTTTCCTGTCACTGAGATATGAGGAAATCAAAGGAACAATCTAGGATGAATACACAGATATTTATACAATAATAAATGCATGATGAAATAAACAGTGAAATATGTTAAGTGTGCGAGAGAGACATATGTATCATCGTAATGGAAACTTTATACAATTTGATAAATGTACTGTATGTTGATGTATACAGAGATTACGTAGAGAAAGAGAGAGAGAGAGAGAGAGAGAGAGAGAGAGAGAGAGAGAGAAGCTGGAGGAATGCGGAAGACAGTGGGGAGATTAATCCCCAGGGTGCTCAAGAAATGCACCCCAATCTCAGACCCAGTCTCTCTCTCTCTCTCTCTCTCTCTCTCTCTCTCTCTCTCTCTCTCTCTCTCTCTCTCTCTCTCTCTCTCTCTCTCTCTCTCTCTCTCTCTCTCTCTCTCTCTCTCTCTCTCCAATATCTGTTGGGTTTCTTGCATTCTTTGTCTTTCTTCTTTCTTACAAATCCTTTTCAATCTGTAGCCATTCATTTATTTCTTCTCCAGTTCACTTCAAACTTGGCCAGTTGTTCCTTAAGCAAGCACACTCAATCATATTTTATTTATATTTCTTATTTACTTTTCGTGTAATGTAACAACATGGAATTGAAGAGACTGCCAGCTTTCTTGAGGAGAGATGAGACCAACATCTTTGAATGCTGGAGATTTCCTGTGTGTAGACCATCCTGCATTCCCTTGATAATGGTGCCAATTTTATTACAAATGTTTGTTTCGTCTCTTCTTATAGTAGCGATATTTTTCCCTTACCAGAGAAAAAATAAATGCTTTAATTTAACGCCGGATTACCAAGAAAGTATCGTAAACCCAATGCTCTCTCTCTCTCTCTCTCTCTCTCTCTCTCTCTCTCTCTCTCTCTCTCTCTCTCTCTCTCTCTGGCACATCCACCCAATATTCTTAATAAAACCCCGTCTCATTATTTCAGCCATATCTCAGTGTAATCTCTTCCCTTTTCCTTTCCTCACCCTTATTTCTCCTTCATTCTGAACTTTTCTTCTTCTTTTTCTTTTTTCCCCCTTTCTCTCTCTTTTCTTCCATTGCATTTATCTGTTTCCTCTCCTTCCTTCCTTCCGTCTTATATTCCTTTCTTTGCATTTATCTGTTTCCTCTCCTTCCTCCCTTCCATCTTATATTCCTTTCTTTGCGTTTATCTGCTTTCCTTCCTGCCTCCTGCCTTACTTTTTATATTTCATCTTTCCTTCCTCAAACTCACACCACCACCCATTCTTCCTTCTTTCCTTCTTTCCTACTTGCCTGGTTTTGTCTTCATTCCTTCACCATTTTCCCTCCATCTTTCCTTATTTTTTCTAAATTTCTTCTCTTAAAATTCTTATTGCTTTATTTCATACCTGTCCACCTTTCCCCCTCTCCATCCTTCCTTCATTCTTTCCTTTGAAATTCATCAGTATATTCCTCCCTTCATATCTGTATACCTTTCATTTTTCCTTCTTTCTTTCCTTCCTTCCTTCCTTCCTTCTTTCCTCTCAAATATTCCTTAGTGACTTCCTATCTGTTTCATTACTTCTTATTGTCTCTATTTATGTTTACTTGTCTTTCTTCCCTTCCTCTCTTCATTCCGTCGTTCTTTGCTCTCAGATTCTTATTGCCTTCCTTCCTTCTTCCCTGTCCATCTTTCATCCTTCCTGCCTGCCTCCTTTCTTCCTCCTCTGCTCTCACCATACCCATTCTTGCTTTTCTTTTTTTTTTCCTTTTTTCTCTTATGGTTCCTGCCTTCCTCCTTACCCTCCTCTTCCTCATCTTGCTATTCTTCCTTCTTCTCCCCCTCTTTCCTTTCTCTACTTTCAATAATTGTTATATCTAGAAAATCTGCAATTCCTTCTATAATCATTTCTATAATTCACCGATATGCACACAGTTCTCCCCTCCTCCTCCCAGGCAGAAAATACTCCCCAATAACACGCATTAGACCGTTACCAAAGCAGCCACTTTGATCTTAATTGCCGAGTTACCCCTCTCTTGAATATCTCCAGTTTCTTTCCCGCGTTTCCTCCTTCATTAATCAATTTATAGCATTTATTTAGCTTGTTTTTATGTACCTATCTTTGTCTTATTGCAAGATTTGTTGTTGTTGTTGCACATTTTCGTTATTTCTCATGTCCTCTTTTAGGGTTTGCACTCATTCCATCGTCTTTTTATCTCTGCTAATTATTATTAAGCTCTCCTCCCACCCACCTCTCTCTCTCTCTCTCTCTCTCTCTCTCTCTCTCTCTCAGTTCGCATAGAATGACAATTAACGTATTATTATACTGGGTGTGTGTCCACGAAATGCGTGTGTGTGTGTGTGTGTGTGTGTGTGTGTGTGTGTGTATGTGTGTGTGAATGAGAGAGAGAGAGAGAGAGAGGGGGGGGGGGCATATAAGAAACACTGTCCATTCTGAGTTACAGTTGGACAGAATGGGTTACAAGATAAACTGTGGAAGGAGAAAGAGGAGGAGGAGGAGAATGAGGACGAGTAGGAGACGGAGGAAGAGGGGAAGGAGGCGCGGGCTATATATTATTCTTGTAGTTATCAAAGCCTCGTTAAAAGTAAATTGTGTGATCTGGATTGAGCAAAAAAAATATTAAAATGCCATCGTAATGTGTCTATCTTTTGATTTACCTGTCCATGTATCGGTCTGTCTGTCTGTCTGTCTGTCTCTGTCTCTGTGTGTCTGTCTCTCTGTAGCTCTGTCTCTGTCTCTGTCTCTGTCTGTCTGTCTGTCTGTCTGTCTCTCTCTCTCTCTCTCTCTCTCTCTCTCTCTCTCTCTCTCTCTCTCTGGTCGTATTTGCCATATAACTAGCGCTTTAGTTCCAGAATCAGTGGCATAAATAAATCGCCTCCATACCACCCTGCCCTCTGTCATCAGGTTGCCCTCCCTCCAACTCACACCATCCTTGTTCATATACTGTACAGTGCCCCTCCCAGAATAGTTAATATAACGGTGTCAGTTTCGTTAAAATTGAATAACATCCATTTTTTTTCTCTTAATATTCCCGAGTTTTTGGCTTTATATCATTAAGTATTCATTATGAGACTGATTATTATTAAAAATCAACGGTATTTGTTTTAGTGGATAATTCAAGAAGTAGAGGGCGAGAGAGAGAGAGAGAGAGAGAGAGAGAGAGAGAGAGTGTGTGTGTGTGTGTGTGTGTGTGTGTGTGTGTGTGTGTGTGTGTGTGTGTGTGCGTAAGAATCAGACTATAAGAATTAGACTATACAACTATACTAACATATTAGGCGACGAAATATCTTCAGCATACATGACTGCCTTTATGTATGCGTGTGTGTAAGGGCGGAGGGGGAGGTGAATGGAAGGGGAATAGCGGGAAAAAGGGAAAGAGTAATGAATGAACATGTTTATAGAAAAAACAAGGAGAGAGAGAATGGAAGAAAGAATTTTAAGGAGAAAGAAAAAACGTAGAGGGCAGAAGAAGAATTAGTATTATCACACATTGTCGCTCGTCATCACTTCGGCGCTAATACCCACCATGCGTTTTCAGTACATGATGGGACGTTCTCATTTAGGTCCCTTTGATGGCATTAGAGGGAATGTTTTTATATGTCGGTGCGTCTTGTGGAATATCACATGACGAAACTGTTTCCTATCCCGTTCTTGGATTGAGCTCCCGTCCTTTCAGACAGCAGGCCACTTCTCTAACCACTACCAGAGTTTAAAAACGCTTCAGTACAAAACCTCCTTTAAGGATTATTGCAAGTTTCACAGACGGCTTTGTAGCGTTGTGTCTTTGCGGTTTATTTAGCATAATACTCTTTATCATTCACTTCTAAGTTATTCATACCCCTTTAATATCAACATAATTTGCATCAGTAGCATAATAATTTTTATTAAGGAGTGATGTGCGAAATGAAATGATATTAAACAGGCAATGAGAAATCTCCAAAGGCACTCAGACCGTGAGCCTAATATTCACAGTGACTCCCAGTTACTGTACAATAAACAGGTACGTGGAGGTGAAGACACTAAACAGCCACTACTGTTGGTGTCAGAGCTGGCTGGCACAACTATATTCAGATCAGACACAAGCAGTTAGGCTCGTGAATGGATCCTGCTATTCACTTTACCATAAGTCAAACACATCGTGCTGTGATGCGGAGAAAATAAGTGATATATTTTGTAATAATGATCATGCATAACGCAAACTATTTTTAGTAAGAATGGTGAGAGGGGAGTGGAAAGGTACTGCACGTAGGTAATGGCAGTGTCAGTTGGAGACAGAGCAGCCTGATGATGGATGGCAGGATTACATGAAGGCCACCGTTAGTGGCTGCCTCTTCCAGGATTCAGGGGTTTGGTTATGGATAAATAGATACAAGCGGTTCCTAAGCCGAGTTAAATCGTCCAGCAGTATAAGGAGCAACACAAAACAGAAGTCTATGTCCTGGAAGAATTAATAGAGAGTTTCTGAACCCCGGCATCTGGGAAGGTTTCATGTGGGTGAGTCAATTGGCTTGGCGTTATCCAGAGTAAATAAAGAAGCCACCAGCTGAATAAAAACGTCTGGTGTTATAACTAATAACGAGGTAATCTAGTATGGCTTAGGGTTATCTATAAAGTGTCTATCATCACATGCATAGTTGTCTCCATTGGCAGTCTTGTGTAAAGTAATGGAATCCTAATGTTCATATTTTGTTATTTGCAATGTAAATGAAATAACACAATATTATAATATACTTCATTAACGAAATATATTTCTCTCGTTATACTGCTTGCTTTTGTTGTTGTTGATGATGATAAAATAATAACAATAATTGTACTACTACTACTACTACTATTACTACTACTAATGATGATGATGATGATAATAATAATAATAATAATAATAATGATAATAATAATAATAATAATAACTAGAATGGCACTCAGTAGAGCTCATACCTCCGCCAAGGCCCAACATGCAGTTCCTTTTAATTCAGTCAAGTCTAATTCAATATGGAAAAAGACTACCCCCCTATAAGAGCATATTTATATCCGCTAGATCTGGAATTTTATATGGATTCGCGCCAAGCTGTACACATTCGTAGATACCAACATCCTAAATATGCCTGATTTTTTTTTTTTTCATCAAGACCCATGCAATATTTACTGAAGAAAATTACCAAAATGTCGAAAAACGCCCAATCTCGCAATGTTAAAGTGACAAAAAAAAATCCTGGATCCGCACCTTTATACGGATCTGCACCAAAATTTAATGGAGTCTATTCTGGACTAAGACCCATTGTTCTACCAAGTTTCGTGGAAATCCGTCCAGTAGTTTTTGTGTAATCTTGCTCACAAACCAACAAACCAACAAACAAACGGACAAGGGTGAGAGCATAACCTCCTTGGTGAAGGTAATAATCATCATCATCATCATCATCATCATCATCATCATCATCATCCGGACCTCCTTTCCCACCGTAGGGCAGGGTGAGGAGTAGCAACGTCGAGACAACTCAAATTTGCCCAATTCAATGACATCATTCAGGCCCCCGGAATCCTGGCTCTATCGGATACGCCAAAAACATTCACCACATCCTGTAGCTTCACTTAAACGTATCCGATTGAATCATTAATAACAATAATAATAATAATAATAATAATAATAATAAAATTTTACTAATAATTACAGTTTTGATAATGAAAAATTAATAATAATATATAGCAGTAGCAGCAGCAGCAACAACAACAACAGTAGTAGTAGTAGTACTAGAAGTAGAAGTAATAGTAGTAGTAGTAGTACTAATGTTCCACACATTCCTATTTAAATTATATTACAGTATCTCTTTTCAGGTATGTGCACTGTGCAGTCTGCAGCACTGCCGTGTGATCTGTGGTCAGTACACAGCTATTTATACAGTAATAAATGTATGGTGAAATAAACAGCCAAATATGTAAAGCACGAGAGAGAGAGAGAGGGGGGAGGGGGAGGAGATGTTGGAGGAAGGTGGGGGACAAGGGGAAATTTGTTCCCAGGGTGTTGAAGAAATGCATACCAATCTCAGACCCCATCTCTCTCTCTCTCTCTCTCTCTCTCTCTCTCTCTCTCTCTCTCTCTCTCTCTCTCTCTCATGGTGTCCATAATGTATCTGTACGGTATCTTTCACTTTTCCTTTCATCCAAACACTTTTCAGTTTGGAGCCATTGCTTTATTTCTTCTCCAGCTCACGTCAGACTTGCTCATCTGTTTATTTGCCAGACACATCCAATCATATACCATTTATTTATTTATATTTTTAATAAGTTTTTAAAGTGGTTTTATGGAGTCACATACTAAATAATACTAAAAAAAAAAAAAAAACATACCCGGTATTTAGTGTGATATAGCAACATGGATTCGAAGAGCTTCCTAACTTTTTCGAGTAGAGGTGGAAATATGCACCCCTGAGTGCTGGGGATTTTTTTATTTATTTTTTTTTTTTACCAACTTGCATTCTCTTGGTGGTGTTGCCAATTTTATTTAATAATGTCTGTTTTATTCCTATTAACAGCATCGAATTTTTCCCCCTCACGAGAGAAAATATTCCTAAGTATTAACGCTGGATAACTTAGAATGCATCGTAAAGCCAGAGCTCTCTCTCTCTCTCTCTCTCTCTCTCTCTCTCTCTCTCTCTCTCTCTGCCATTTCCATCCAGCCATTTAAATAAGATGCAGCGGCTCTTTATTTCTAGCATATTTATATATAATCTCCTCCATTTTTCTTCTGTTTGGTCTATTTTCCCTAAAACGAAAATTTTCTCCTTGTCTCTCTTATCTCTTCCTCTTTCCTTCCTTTGCATTTATCTGTTAGCTTTCTTTCCTTCCTTCGTCCTTATATTCCTTCCTTCCTTCCTCCATTTCCCGCACTCCCATCCACACCCATTACTTCCTGCCTTCCTTCCTTCCTTTCTTCGCACTTACCTCCTCTTGTCATCTTTCCTTCACCATTGTTCCCTCTCTTTCCTTCTTTTCTTCTACCAGTCCTTTAATAAATTCTTTATTTCCTTCTTTCAGAATTACTTGCCCACATTCCTTCCCTCCTTCCCTCCCTGCTTCCTTCGTCCTCCCCTTGAAGCTCATTAGCACCTTCATTCCTTCTTATCTGTATAAATTCCATCCTTCCGTCCTTCCTTCCTCGCGTATATTCCTTGATGCCTTCCTCTCTGCCTCATTAAGTCATCTTTTCTCTCTCTTTTTTTTTTTGCTTATTTTCCGTCTTCCCATCCTTTCTTCATTTCTTCGTTGTTTCCTATCAGATCTATCGAACCTTCCTTCCTTCTTCCTTGTCCACCTACCATCCTCTCTTCCATTCTGCCATCTTGCTTCCTTCCTCCTCTGCTTTCAGCTTACTCCTTCTTGCATGTCTCTCTTTTTTTTCTATTTCTTTCTCTTACGGTTCTTCCTTCCTTCCTTCCTTCTTCCTCTTCCTCCTTTTCTTATTCTTCCCCCAACTCCTTCTACCTTCTTCTACTTTCATTAAATGTTCCCTCAAAAATATTTCCATTTCTTTCTATTTTCATTCCTAAAATTCTCAAACACGGGTGTAATTTTCTCCCACCTCCTCCTCCTCCCAGACAGAAAATACTCCCCAATAACACGCATTAGGACGGTACCAAAGCACCCACTTTGATCTTAATTGCAGAGTCACCCCTCTCTTGAATTTCTCCATTTTCTCTCCTGCGTTTCTTCCTCTTCTACTCAATTTACGGCCTTCCTTTGTATTTTTCCGGCCTGCCGTTGTGTGCATATCTTGCCTATTTGGATGATTTTTCTTTCTGCTTATTTGTCGTTTCTTGTTTCCGAATGTCTTCCTTTCAGAGCATGCACTCATTCCGTTTTTTTTTTCTTTTTTATTTATCACTCGCTTTTACCAAGGGAGAGCGATAATGTTTTTGCCCGCCTCTGTGTGTCTGTCGGTGAGCGAGTGTGTGTGTGTGTGTGTGTGTGTGTGTGTGTGTGTGTGTGTGTGTGTGTGTGTGTGTGTGTGTGTGTGTGTGTGTGTGTGTGTGTGTATTACCATTATTTCTCATGAACGGCTTGAGCTATCAACACCAAAATTTTGGACGAGTTCGAAAATTGGCACTCGGGGTTGAGGTCAAGGTCACCAAAATGGCTGCCAAAAGTCAATTGTTTTTCATATACAGTATATGGATTAGCTTTTTGCGGAACGCGGTGACTAAATTCCATAGAGTTTTTCGAATTTTCTTTTGGTTTGTAAGTGACTTGTAACTTGGCCAACACCATATTCTGGCGGGCAGTTAGCAGTCGGCTCCCGAATACTTTTCATTCATTTATCCTGTAATTACTCTGAACTGTATCTCCCCTTTGCTCTGCCATTCTCTCTTTCTCCATCTCTTCCCCACCTGCAATGTGCCTAAAAGGGCCATTAACGCACTGCATCCGGTCGGGGCGGGAGATGTCCAGGAGATGAGAGAGAGAGAGAGAGAGAGAGAGAGAAGGAGACGGACAGACAGACAGACAGACTCTGATGAAGCAACGGTGAGCCAATGAATTCTGAAAGAGCTTTGGCAATGAAAAATGGAGATATAAGACAGAGGAAAGTTTTAATTAGATAGCCGTCAGAGAGGACAAGCGTAACTGACAAGGATAGCACCAAAGGAAGGAAGGAAGGAAGGAGGACGACAGTGTAAAAATTAGACGATGAGGAAGTGAAGTTCAGATGAAAGAATATTACTGCCGTCTGCCCACGAGTATTACGGTCTATGATTTTTTTTTCTTCATAATTCAGCCCGTACTTTCACTATGTAGCCTACATTACGTAAGGTATTGGCAGAAAGAGACAGTACTACGGTTTTACATACTTACCACACACCTCATCTTGACTAGCAGCTTGTGCTAATGGTAATCTGTTGCTACATCTCAGCATTCAAGATGGAGAGATGGCAATTAAGGACAAGAGAAAGACAAATAGTATTTTATTAAAATTTCTGTCGGGGTGTTAAAAATAACTATTAAGTCATATATATACTCTGATCACTCTTTGATTAAGAATGCTGAAATCTTCGTTGCTATGGTGATTGCTATGTTGTGTTTTTTACAATATCAGTAACGGTAGAGTCAGCTCAGGGCAGATTATTTTCATTGGCTGGGATATACTCGTACATGGCCTTCAATAACACATTCAGTAGAGGAGGTGTTCTTAGGTTGAATAAAATCCACTTGACGTCTACATCTTCACTGTATCAGTCCATATGACCTCGTATGCATTATTCTACTTTTTATTGAAGAGAGAATGATAGCTAGAATTAACCCTTCCCAATGCTGGCTAAGTGCAAGTAGGAATGGGGTGTCTGTAGGTAGAGTGACGCCATGTGGCGGTGGAAGTGTTGTAATGACTGGGTTTGTGTGTGTTAGAATCTATACTCTAATGCCATCCGTAAAACATACAGCATACAAGCATATAAACATATGAAATTGCATACTACATGCATCCGCTTTACATATCCGCCACGGACTCTTGCCACACCAACACCGACACGAATACGCTGCCAATCAAGCCACTGCAGCTGCTAAGGAAACAAATAAGGCCGACTCTGAGAATGACACTGTCATACATAACCTTCCTTTTGTCCTCCCACACACTGACACTGGCTGGTGTTCTCAATACAACGTGTTTTTAGTACTGTTGCTGTACTTTATACTATGAAACACGGTAAGATAGGCTGGGAATTCTCTCTCTCTCTCTCTCTCTCTCTCTCTCTCTCTCTCTCACACACACACACACACACACACACACACACACACACACACACACACACACACGTGGATGGCGAGGTGTCAGAATGAATAAGTGTGACAATTTTACTGAGAGAAGAAAAAAATCAAAATCCTTTTACAGTTTGCCTCAGGAATTCTGGTGATATATTGAGAGAGAGAGAGAGAGAGAGAGAGAGAGAGAGAGAGAGAGAGAGAGAGAGAGAGAGAGAGATTAGCCAACTGTTGTCTTTAGGTGTCTGATTGTCAGGACTCCATATTATATTAGTACAACTCATAGCATGATAGATAAATAGATAGATAGATAGACAGTGTAATAGATAGCATAGGAACAATAGTTAAGGCAAGGTGTGGGAACAGGAAATATGTCAGCAGGAGTTCAGCAAGACTTAACCAAAAGAATGCCAGTGGGCACCGGAAGCGCCACATACACACAGACACACACAAGCTTCTAGAATCCACACCTATGTTTTACACACGTGACACGAGCCCTTCTAGGGCAGAATGAGAGAGTTAGAGAGCAGAAAGAGGCTCGCCATAGAACCGACAGGTTGTACAGAGAGGGAGAGAGAGAGAAGGGGTCTAGCCAGACAAGTCTAGGAGGTAACAGAGGGACTCTGCTTTATACTTCACTCGTGTGTGAGAGACTTTAGTTAATCTTTTCAAGACAAATAAAATTATACTTAGTCTCATACTAATCTTTACCTCTCCTGTCATTGCATGACAATGGGAACTAAGATTATCTACTTACAAACCTACTCACGTATAACTACCGCTCGTCCAAGAGTATAATATATACATAACTGATCTGCATAACCTCAATACAAGAGGCTACGAAGTTTTTATAAGATGATCATTCACCTCCTCCATTATTGTTTTAAACAGTATAATCATTTACTTAACAGTTAAGACAACTTTTATTACTGACTTTACCTTTCTTCACCAGCGATGGAATTTTATCTATCATTAAATACGTGTAGGAGCTCTCACTGAGTGGAACATCCGCGCTCACAAGCTGGTCTAAAGTCTGATATTTTTACTTAGCCCTGCGACCTTTTTACTTCGAAAGATTACACAAGCTCGGCTTACTTCATTCTTTCCTAACCCATAACCCTTTCACCAATTTTGGTTCGGATGTCATCAAAATTGTGTGAGATGATTTTGCCTAATGAGCTACACATACGATTTTTCCCTCTGACCCTAACTTTTGACTAATTTTTCTGGAAATCGAATATCATCCTCCTTTTTATAACTTGAACTCTTCCTTAAAGTGTATCCTACATCAGATACAGATCTACTTACGTTGCCCTTGCCATGTGGCCTTGACGCCTGCCATATTGTTCTCAAAAACAATAAGACAAAGGCGACCCTCAGTTCACCAGACAAGCTTAATCCAAATCAGATCTAAACTTATTGGGTTATTTTGTTCATGTTTCACTTACTCGGGACTTGTCTTGGAAAGATCATATTACATCTCTTGTAAAATCTGCTTCCAAGAGATTGGGTGTGCTAAGCCGACTCCGCTCTTTCTTTACCCCTGCACAATTGTTGACTCTATTCAGGGGTTTTATCCGCCCCTGTGTGGAGTACAACTCTCATGTGTGGGGAGGCTCCTCACATACAGCTCTTCTCAATAGGGTGGAGTCAAAGGCTTTTCGTCTCATTAACTCTCCTCCTCCTCTTACTGACTCCCTTCAACCTCTGTCTCTTCGCCGCACTGTTGCATCTTTATCTCTTTTCTATCGCTACTTTAATGGTCACTGCTCCTCTGAACTGTCTGCTTGCATTCCTCCATCTCTACGACGGGCGCATAGCACCCGTCTAGCAGCAAACTCTCATCCCTTTTCTGTCCAACTCTCTAATGCAAGAGTTAACCGTTACTCCCAGTCTTTCATTTATGCAACAGGTCAGCTCTGGAACTGTCTCCCTCTGTCTGTATTTCCTGCTGCCTATGATCTCCAGTCTTTCAAACGTAGTGTGTCCAGGCATCTTAAAATGATCGGATCTTGAATTTGGCTCTTTATTGTATTTTGTTTTTCTCTTGGAGGGAACTGTTACTGCGGGCTCATGGCCTTTGGTTCCTTGTTCCTCGCATTTAAAAAAAATAAAAAAAAAAAAAAAAAAAAAAAAAACACGACCGATCTCTGACCTTCTCCTGAGACTTTGAACTTTGTTCTCCAAATAGCATCCCATCGTTCTTGCTGGCCCAAAGCCATTCCCATACGTTGGTTCACATCCAATCGTTAGTGTTTGCGCTGACCTTGCCCTTTGACCTTTGCCTTTGACGACTCTCTGTAACCGTAGTCATTGATTCATTTTTCCCAAACTCGAATCCTGCCTTGTCATCAACCGTTCCACAGAGTTTGGCCTGAGTAGGGTAGAATCAGTTTATGTTGACCGTCCCCTGTGACCTTGACCATTGACGTAATAATCTTGCGAAAAAACAAAAAAAATACAAAGCTGATCCTTAACACATCCACCAAGTTTGGGTAAAGTCAGAATAAACCCGTTTAGGTTACTAAATGCTCATAGTGTGTGACCTTGACCTATGGCTGTTCTCAGTACTGAATCACTACTTTAGTTGTGCTTTCAACCATTCTCCAGAGTGTGGTCATAAATATATATCGACTGTTTTAGTTGCTTTGCTAGATGAAACTTTGACCTAATCAAATGACCTTGGCCTTCGACCCATCATTATAAAAACAATAGGTTCACTCATTGGTTGAAATAAGCCTTGCACAATGTTTGGCTGAAACTGGATAGAAACTGTTCATACGTACACACACACACACACACACACACACACACACACACACACACAAGCACTCTCTCTCTCTCTCTCTCTCTCTCTCTCTCTCTCTCTCTCTCTCTCTCTCTCTCTCCTGTGGATGGCTTACTGATTGAGTAGGATAAATTTACAGAAAAACAAGAAATTAAAGCCTTTTACACCATATATCTCCGGTGAAATATTGAGAGAGAGAGAGAGAGAGAGAGAGAGAGAGAGAGAGAGAGAGAGAGAGAGCGCAAAGAACGACCTTGATAAAAAAGTTATAAGAGACAGTGAAAATTGATTCCTGACAAAGAACGATGGAGAAAATTTGAGGAGCAATGTTTTAATTAGGTGGCCGTCAATGCAGACACGATTAACTAACAATGACAGCACCAACGGAATGAAGGAAAAAGGGCGGCAATCTGACTGTAAGGAGGTGAATCTAGTTCAAAGAAAATTACTGCTGTCTGCCTATAATGTCTTATACTTTTTTTGCCATGATTTAGTCCAGACTTTCGTCTTTATGTATCTTTTTTTGCGTAACTGAATGGAAGATTAATATAATGCAATAGCTCTACATTTGTTCCAGAGCAGAATAGAATTATTTTAGCCTCGCTCACGAGGTAACCAGCAAATATTAAGCCATATATTGCCTGGGATTACTCTTTGATAAGAGGTATTTAACTCTTCATTCCTGGGCTTTTGTGTGTGTGTTCATTTGCCTTTAAAAAAAAAAATGCATTACTCAGCTTTGGACAGATTTCCAAACTGGATGGGATAGACATGGACTTTTCTGGCATATTCAGTGGGAGAGGCCTTTGTTAACCTAAGAATCGCCTTAATATCTGTATTATTATCTATATCACTGTATGTTGCTTCTATTGCATGACTGGATTTTCTCTTTGGAATGCGAATGACAGATAAAACTTCCTCCCATGCTGGCGAAGTCTAATGTTGAAGGTATTTCTGTAGGAGAAATTATGCGTGTGAAAATTTCAGTGTCCTGTGTCTGTGTCTGTTAGAGTCTGTATATGGCATCAGCAAAACAAAACAGGTTCAAACATATGGTAACATACGAAAATACATCCAACTAGAACCCACTCTAAATGTCCGCCACGGCTTGGGTTCGAACTACACACACACACACACACACACACACACACACACACACACACACACACACACACACACACACACACACACACACTACCGATGGAGTCACTGCAGGTGCACAGGAATAAATTAAGGCCGACTCTGAGAATAACACTGACATAATAACCTTCCTTTTGTCCTCCCACACACTTACTGACACAGGCTGATGTTCTCTCTACAAAGTATCTTTATTACTGTTGCTGTACTTTATACCGTGAAACATGGGAGGAAAGGCTGGGAAATTCTCTCTCTCTCTCTCTCTCTCTCTCTCTCTCTCTCTCTCTCTCTCTCTCTCATCCCTGCTGGTAATGGCCCGGACAGCCTTCCAGTCACGTCCTGTCTAAAGTGTGTTTACTCAATACTTTCCAGATGTCACACTTCACTGTTGTTGTTAGCTTAACC
Organism: Coenobita brevimanus; assembly: GCF_032717465.1. NCBI lineage: Eukaryota > Metazoa > Arthropoda > Malacostraca > Decapoda > Coenobitidae > Coenobita > Coenobita brevimanus. The sequence goes on from NC_137031.1 coordinate 28,245,236, forward strand.
TGTCTTGCTGTCACCTGCTGTTGGATATATAACAGCTGGCAGTAATTCACATGTTTTTCTCGATTCATTGTTTTTTTTTTTCTTTTTTTTCCCGTGGTCCTCTATTATATGAGATCTGTGTTGTCTTCCCTCTCTGTCATCACTTCATTGTTGGTGCCATGATACATCCTCAAACTCATAAATCTGTGTCAGTCTTTCTTTCTATCTTCCTGTCTGTCTGTCTGTCTGTCTCTCACACACACACACACACACACACACACACACACACACACACACACACACACACACACACACACACACACACACACACACACACACACACACACGTGTGGCATGATGGCAGATTGAATGAATTGGATAACTTTACCCGAGGGAAGATTAATCGAAAGATTTTAAAAGTTTGTCTAAAATATGCCGGTGATGGATTGAGAGAGAGAGAGAGAGAGAGAGAGAGAGAGAGAGAGCGCAAAGAACAACGTTAAAAAAAAAAAAAAACATTGAAACAATGATTTTTTAGGAAAAAAAAAAAACGAGTGCGAGGGAAGATTTTATTAGGCTGTAGTCAATAAAGATACGCGTAACGGACAAGGATAGCACCAACAGAAGGAAGGAGGGTGACAATGTACGAAGTAGATTGTGAGGAAGCGAATTTTAGGAATAACTATAATATGTGCTGAATAGCGTTATATGAAGTACCCTGACATGGTTTGGTAGCGGGGAGAGAATGGAGAATAAGAGACTGGCTAGGAGAGTGTGTGAGGTGGAGGGGGATGGGGAAGAGCAAGAATGAGATGGAGGGATGGGATGTAGACGCATTTGAGCGACGATGGTGTGAGTCTGGGGAAGGGCTGCCTAATGGCGGAAAACTGGATGACTTTGAGGCGATTTCTTGCTGCCCACCTTCTCTGCGATTAAGGCGTTTGGATATCAAAAGATAGATAGTTTGATATAGAAACAAATGAAAGACAGATTGATAGATGGATAGACAAATATCGATAGATAATGTTTTATCGGTAGGGAAGAATCGCCAATACAAACAAGTCTTGTTGACAAGGAAGGCATGTAGAACACGAAGGAGGGGACAGGGAGAATATTTGATGGCGAGGAACTGAATGTCACCTGAAAGAATATTCTTGTCGTCAGCCTATTATGGTCTTATATTTTATTTTTCACTATAATTTAGCCCAGACTTTCAGCCTTATGCAGCTTATTTTGCTCAACTTAATGGCAGAGAGAGACAATATGACGGCCCTACATCTTTTCCACAACACATCCTGGTGACTAGCATCATGTACAAATGTTAATCTGTTGCTATATCTCAACATACAAGATGGAGAGATGGCATTTTTAATCACTGTGAAAATGAAATGAATAAAGTTTTAAAATTTTATTAACGATGTAACATTGCAGTAACATCAGAACTCTCTTTCATACAGGATTAACTCTGCATTGTCATGACGGATTATTTTTTCTTTCAGTTAATATATTCAAATCAGGAGAGTCTTCGAACTTGCTTGGATAGACATGGCCTTCTTTAACACATTTGGCAGGAGAGGCTGTTCTTATACTAAATACAAGTGGTGCCAGGCACAACAAACCTCGCCCGACACCAATTATTTTATTGTTGTTGAATATTTAATCGTTGCTGCCATTTATTCAGTACACAGGTAAAGTCTAAGGTAATGGCGAAAATTATTTCAAGTTATGCCCTCTGAAAATCCATGATTTTGCGTTTGACCTTTCAAGGTCACTTAAGGTCAAAGGTCTTGGTGCCAAATGAAAGCCCAATGACGAGTTCCTGGACGTTGTAAACAGTAAATATCTCTATCTTCAACCGCTTTCAAGTCATACCCCTTTGAAAACCTGTGACCTTGATTTTGACCTTTCAGAGTAGCTCGATTACCTCCAAAACTTAATCACTTTCTTTTGGGACCTGTGCCCACATATACTAAAAGTTTCATGTAATTTCATTCTGCCGTTTTTCCCTAATGTTGCCAACAACAACATCAACAACAAAAACAATACTGAACTCTGTCCAGGCTAAGTAAAAATCCCCATGAAGTGCGTATATTTATCTGTTTCAACCCAGATTAGCTTCACAGCATAATTGGACTTTCTCCTCGGAGAGAGAATGATTGCCAGAATTGCCCCTTCGCCATGCTGGAGAAGTACGAATGAGGAAATGGAGTCTGTAGGTGGAGTGACGCTTGTGGCAGTGGATGTGTAAAGTCTGTGTTTGTGTGTTAGAGTCTATATATGTCATCGATAAAATAGGGTGTAAATATATGCAAGAATATGAAAACATAACCAGTCACAACCCACCTTGAATCTCCGACACGACCTGAGTTGGAACACCAATCCAGTCACACACACACACACACACACACACACACACACACACACACACACACACACACACACACACACACACACACACACACACACACACACACTACCGATGGAGTCACTGCAGGTGCACAGGAATAAATTAAGGCCGACTCTGAGAATAACACTGACATAATAACCTTCCTTTTGTCCTCCCACACACTTACTGACACAGGCTGATGCTCTCTCTACAAAGTATCTTTATTACTGTTGCTGTACTTTATACCACGATGCACGGGAGGAAAGATTAGTATTTCTCTCTCTCTCTCTCTCTCTCTCTCTCTCTCTCTCTCTCTCTCTCTCTCTCTCTCTCTCTCTCTCTCTCTCTCTCTCTCTCTCTCTCACGTGGATGGCGAGATGAATCAGTAGGATATATCTGAATGAGGGAAGAGACAAGAAAACCTTTTATAGCTTGACTTAAAAATTCTGGTGATGTATTGAGAAACAAGAAGATGACGAACAAGAAGAAGAAGAAGAAGCAGAAGATGATGAAGATGATGATGATGATGATGATGATGATGAAGAAGAAGAAGAAGGAGGAGGAGGAGGAGGAGGTGGAGAAATAAACAGGTCAAATTTATTGAAAGCGAGTTCTTGCGTTTCCCATTTCAGATATTTTGGGGGGAAAAGAAGTTAAAGAATTATTTCCCTTTTTGGGCAGGTGGAAAGAGTTAGAGAGGGGGGGGCGGGACTGACAAACTGACAGACAGATAGATAGACAGATATATAGACTGATAGATAGATGATAGATAGAAAGGTAGGTAGGTAGACATGTACGGCGGTGCACAGGCAGATAGGTAGGTAAGTAGACAGAAAATAATTAACAGAGACAGACAGACAGAAAGAAAGACAGAGAAAGAGGCAGAGACTAATGAGCAACGTCGATAAAAGCCGAGAAGAGAAAATGACAACTGCCAGAGTTTTAACAAGAGGAAGAACAAAAATTAGACTGAAAAGTTTGTATTAGGTGGTCATCATTGACGACACACGTCAATGACAGGGATAGCACCAGAGGAAGGAAGAAGGGCAACAGAGGAAGTATTAAATGGTGAGGAAGTGAATTTCAGCAGCAAAAATAATATGCGCTGGGAAGAGTTACAAAAAGTGCACTGAGATGGTTTGATCATGGGGAGAGAATAGGGAGCGAGAGACTGACTAGGAGTGTACGTAAAATGGAAGGGGACGGGGGAGATCGAGCATGAGACGGAGCGATATAGAGGAGATTTATTAGGGATGGCAGCCTATTGACGGATGATTGTATGACAGGAGGTTCGTTCTTGGCCACCCTCTCCGGGATCAAGGCGTGACACGTGCATACTCGTAGATAGAAAGGTAAACTGATACAGAAATACACTGACTGAAGAAGTGACTGATTGATTAATAGACGGTGAGATGGATAAGTAGTATTATGTGGGTAGGGGACAAGCACTAATACATACAAGACTGGCTGGCAAGGAAGGCAACCAGGGAAGGAATGATGGGGACAGAGGGAGAATTAGATGGTGAGGATGTGGATTACAGACTAAAGGTACAGATGCCACGGCTGCCTGCCTTGTAAAGTGTTATTCCATCTTCATCTTAACTTCGCCTACAATTTCCTCCTGATGCAGCTTATTTCTCGTAATTCACTGCGTCTCTCCTTTCTATCCACAGGACTTCCCGGCAACCAACATCTGTTATTCCATCTCTACATTGAAGCTGGAAAAAAATTGGTCGAGAAAGTAAAAGCAATACAATAATATATTAACTTTCAGTGTGGATGTAATCAATAAATATCGAGTCGTATATAGGCTCTGGGTACTCTTTGATAAGGAATATTTTACTTTTCAACTTTACGACCATCCTATGTTATATTCTCCTCACTGCCAGTTAATGCTATGCTCAAATCAAGAGAGGCTTTTCGAACTGGCTTGGATAGTTATGGCCTTCGCTAATACATCCAGTGTGAGAGGCAGTTCTCAGACTAAAATCCCCTTCCGGTCTGTATCTTTGTATGTATCAGTCCATATTAGCTCCACCGCATGACTGGACATTCTACTTAATGGGACAGTAGTTTCCACCATCTAACCTTCTCCATGCCGGCGAAGAAGGAAAGACAAAAGGTTGTCAGTACGAAGATTGGTGCATTTGAAAGTGTATGTGTTGTAATGGTTATGTTTGTGTGTGTTAGCATCTGTATATGTCACTGGTAAAACAAACAGGGTACGAACATGGAAATATATGAAAACGTATCCAACCACAACCCAGATTAAATGTTCGACACTACTTGCGATCGAACAACAAATCCAGAGCACACACACACACACACACACACACACACACACACACACACACACACACACACACACACACACACACACACACACACACACACACACACACACACACTTTCGATCAAGCGAACGCAGCTCCACAGGATATTTAAGGCCGACTTTGAGAGTGACACTGACAATTATAACCTTCCTTTTGTCTTGTCACACACTGGCACAGGCTGATGTTTTTTTCTGTGTGTGTGTGTGTGTGTGTGTGTGTGTGTGTGTGTGTGTGTGTGTCATAAAGCCACACCTTAATACTGACATACAATTATCGGTAGCCTAGTGAAGCAACAGTGTAATCACCTGCATCTGTGTGTGTGTGTGTGTGTGTGTGTGTGTGTGTGTGTGTGTGTGTGTGTGTGTGTGTGTGTGTGTGTGTGTGTTATAAAGCCACACCTTCATACTGACATACAATTACCGGTAGCCTAGCGAAACAACAATGTAATCACCTGCATCTGTGTGTGTGTCTGGCTGTTCCTAAAATATCTCAAGATCAAGTGGGCAAATTTCATCTTAACTTTGTGGGTAGTGTCCCTGGATATATTGGCTGTTTGTTAAAAGATCTGGCGAAGCTGCGATGATATGCTTCAGATTGCCAGAGGATTTCAAGAAAAAATAATATCTAACTTTTTCCTTCAGTTTGCAATTATTCACCACTTGCTATCGTACCCTCAACGAAGAGAACGGCTATTTAAAGAGTAACTACTAGAAATTCTTCAAAAGCCTGTCATACTCAATGACCCTCACCAATATAATATCCCTGACTTGAGATTTCTCAGTGCTAGCGTAAAACTTAGCTTAGTGGAGCAAACAATAAGAACCTAAGACCTTTTTTTCTCGATTATGACGAAGCCGCGCTATTCTTCCGACTGCCAGAGGATTATTGATCTAGTTGTTTAGTGATGGCTGACAATATGAATTCGCGGGAGAATACTGTGGCTTTTATTTGCTTTGAATTTATTTGATGTGTACAAAAAACAAATCAACATACATGACTGACTATGCATGTTTATGT
>NC_137031.1:28253450-28268450 GCF_032717465.1 Coenobita brevimanus
CGGAGACTGAGAAACATGGAATTTTTTTAGCTGGCCGTCAGTGAAGAGACGCGTATTTGACAAGGATAGCACTAATGGAAGGAAGGAGGGAGACAGAATAAGAATTAGATGGTCAGGATGTGAGTTTCAGGAGAAGAATATTATGTGCTGGAAAGTGTTACATGAAGTACCCTAAGATTGTTTGGTCTTGGAGAATGGCGAATGAGGGAGAGAACAGCGAATGAGGGACTGACTAGAAGACTGTATGTGAGATAGAGGGGAAGGGTCAGGCCCAGGATAAGATCAACGGATGGGATGTAGAGATATATCAATGAGGGTCAAGTGAGTAGGAGGAAGGGCATTTAATTTCAGAGAATTGGTTGAAATGAGTTGATTTATTCCTGGTCACCCTTCCACGAGCAAGGCATCTTACAATAGACATTTAGATAGATGAATAGATAAATAGAAAGAGAGACAGATTGACATTATTTTGTGAGTAGGGGACAATCAAAAGGCATACAAGATTAGCTGAAAATTTGGGCGTCCAGTGAAGGAAGGCTGGGGACAGAGGAATAATAAGCTGGTGAGGAAGTGGACAATAACACCACCACCTGCCTTTTACAGTTATTCTTTGTTCATCTTAAGCTGACCCAGATTTTCGTCCTCATCCAACTTTATTTCCCGTAAATCAGAGGAAGAAAAAGACAATGTTAGGGTTATGCATCTTATCCACAACACTTCCCCGTGACTAGCATCCATATTTACGGCTCATCGTTCATGATAGAGAGATGGCAATTTTAGGCCAAGAGAAAGTAAATAAAGAATACAGATTTATTTTAATTTTCCGTCGGGATGTAACCAATTAATATTAAGTCATATATAAACGTACAGAATATTTTAGAGGGAATATTTAACTTTTCGTTGCAATGATTATTATATTTCATTTTTCAAACCACCAAATAATATTATATTGAACTCAGACTTTTTTTAATTGGCTACGACACATATGACTTTCATCAACACATTCATCAGGAAGGTTCAATTTTAAACTCATTAAAATCCCATTGAGGTCTGACTCTTTACCTGTTATCAGTCCATGTTAGCTCCACTGCATGACTGAACTATCTACTCGAAGGAAGAATGATAGTCAGAAATAACTCTCCTCCATCCTGGCGAAGTATGAATGGGAAAAGGTATGTCTGTAGGGAGATTGATCCATATGATGGTGGAAGTGAGGTAATGGCTGTGTTTATGTTTGTAAGTCTGTATATACCATTGAGAAAATAAACAGGGTGCAAAGTTATGCAAGCAAATGAAAACGCATCTGTGTGTGTGTGTGTGTGTGTGTGTGTGTGTGTGTGTGTGTGTGTGTGTGTGTGTGTTCCCGCGTCATGATCAGAATAACAATTATTTTTTCCTACTAACGTCACACTGTTTTGTTGAGCTGAGCGTGGGTCATAGGAGCCTGGGAATGCTGACTGACCTTCGACTTCTCAGTAATTAATAGCAAGAGGAATGTGTGGGATGGAATGAAGGACTCCAGGTGTAAGAGAGAGAGAGAGAGAGAGAGAGAGAGTAAAGGTTGAGGTGAGGGAATCTTTTTATGATGTTCACCATGAATTAGATACATAAATATATAGATTATGTATGAATAGAAAGACAGGTAGATAGATAGACAGACAGATAGATGTATACACAGACACCGGCAGAAAGACTGATAAAGTGTTCTTGTTTTATTTATTGTTATGCTGCCCTAGTTTGTTTGATTGAGCAGACCCATCAGCCGCAGGCAAGCTCCCTCCCCTGCATGGTCCTCCCGTGCAGTGAATCGATGTTCCCATGAGGCTAACAACGACGCGAGGCGATTAGTATGGAGTTTTGACTCCTGGGTGGACGCTCCAGTTGTCTCTCTATCCAGTTAACGGGGGCACCATTGGTGTTATATGGTTACCACCCAACGTTGTGAATGGTTTCCTTTGTTACAGGAGACGATATGGCTTTTCGTTCAGCTCAGAGCCGCCTGAGGTGGAAAGAAGAGTAATAAATAGTGACAGGAAGGATGGGAGAACTAGAGAGAGAGGAGGACAGACACAGAAACAGAATGACAGACATGAAGGAAGAAATAGGCTGCACTACATCAAGTGACTGGATGACTGGCGTCCTTACCTACCAGCAGACTGATACCTAGACAGAGAAGTAGAAAGACAGAAAACTGGAGACCTATACGGATATTAAGATTAAAAAAGAAAGAAAGAAAGACCGTGAGAAAAGAGGCCAGGATGATGATGATGATGTAGAGAAGGATGAATAGGAGGAGGAGGAGGAAGCCAATTTCGATAATGCAAGGGAGCGCACTAAAACTTAATATATTTACTTGAGACATCTCATATTTCCAAGTCCAAGAACACAGAAGTCGAAGACAGGAGAAGAAAAAAATAAAAAAAAAATGCGAGGATATCAAAATGGGACAGTCTTATTCCTTAGTAGTTGTTTCAAATAAACTATTTTAATATTTTCCTAAATATTATTTAATATTAATCCTCATAGGGAGGAGCCTGAATTCTTGACACATACTTCTCATCTCTCTCTCTCTCTCTCTCTCTCTCTCTCTCTCTCTGCCTGCACTAACACTCATTTCCAACTTTAATAAGGAAAGGGCAAGTACACAAGTCCTTTCTCACAGGCACACTCATACATCTTAATAATAATCGTCGCTCGTGTGATTAACAAACGTAACTTCAAATTAGCTTCATAGTTTCATATCACGTAACTCACTCTTCTTTTGGCCTTGAGTTTCGGATCATCCATAAAACATTTGTTCTAACCTGGCAATGATCCCTACCCTCTTTCTGTTCAGGTGATAATCAAACGTAGTTATACTGGAGGGTTGATTTGACTAATAACCAAGCGGATTCTTATCTACCTCATAACTAATATTAATATAATTTCATGCAGCCACGACCAGCTATCAAAGTGTCAGTAGAAAGTTCATGTAAGGATGGGTAGGATGCGCCCATTAGCCTTAACACACATAATCCTTCGTAACTCCCAGGCAAAGAAGTTTTAACTCTGTATAATCATGTAACCTTCAGCTCAAGTTTTTCTGTACCCAACACAACCCTAAAGCATCTAAAACACAGAGGTAAAACAATAAAACAAAACTGTCGGCAATAACTCAGATTTCTCCCTTTTTATCTTATTTCTTCGGTGGCCGTAGCTCCAAAATGACTAATAATTTTGGATTTTTCACAGACAGCTTTCATTCACCACTGGGTATGATACGCGACAAATATTAACTGAAAACAGTCACAGGCCATGAGTCAACAGTAGGTCAGCTTGTACAGTTTTCATTTGATTTACGCCAGACTAAGTGGAAAGGTTGAGGGTCAGCAAATGGCAACGTGATTCAATTTTAAGAACAATTAACAAAAGATACTGGCCAAAGCATACGGTAAAATTTTCGGTCCTTTAGCTCAAGACGATTTAGTTAACTTGAGTCAAATATGGTGAAAGGGTTTAATATCAGCCAAAGGTGAAAAGACATAATGTTAAGAAATACGAATCAAAGGCCATGATCACAGGGCAAGGGTAACTTAAACACTTTTGATCCAATTTTGATTAAATTTTGAACGCTTCTTCGTGCTGTTATCTGGAGATATTTTTATTCAGCTCAGAAGAGACTTTTCGGACAGGATAGGGTTAGTCACAGCCTGTATTAACCCATTCACTGCTACAACGCCCTTCTAAGTGAAACAACTAACAAGTAACATATTGTGAAACAAGTATAGAAAAATACATAAATGTGTGAAATTGTAAGGATGGCACAGTGCCAAAAACCATGATCGAGGCAGTAAAATACACGTAACTCCATCCCTACGTTATTTGCTTTTATTGTAATCCAGTAATTGACATTACTGTATGATGTAAACAATTTTATAACTGTAAATGCATGCAAAGGGAACAGTGCCGGGAGTATAGTGTTATTATTAGTATAAAATGCATTCCGTAATAGTGTGTTCTAAAAACGGTGCAGCCATAGGGTGACGTGCTTTTACTGAATAATCTTTGTTACCAGCCGCAATGGCGAAGCGTCTATTGTTTTCTGTGTGTGTGTGTGTGTGTGTGTGTGTGTGTGTGTGTGTGTGTGTGTGTGTGTGTGTGTGTGTGTGTGTGTTTGCACGATAACATCGCAACTGGTCAAGATACCATCACAAAATTTTTCTGGTGTGTAGTAGCGAAAAAAAGCGATCATGAGATCGAAACTGGTGAGTGTAGGTCAAGGTCTGCCTGTATGTTACCATGAAAACTTCGCAACCACTCAAGGTATCTTCACAAAATTTTGCAGGTGTGCAATAGAGATGAAAATCTCCTTCGAGTTCGAAATTGATAAAAGAAGGTCAAGGTCAAGGTCTTATTCAGAGCAGTGCTAGATATGTCTCCTACCGCGGCTGGTGATTCACCCCCGGGAGGGGGGCCTCTAGTTCATATTATTTGTGGTACTATTACATCTCTGGATCTTCATGCATTTTACAAAAATTATTTGTAATTACGGCGCTCCAATCGGATTGAGCCGGTGAAGGTTTATATCCAAGGGGTGGTTGGGGTTTATTGCCCACGTAATGCCACTCAGGGATGAGTGAGACTGGTCACTCTCATCTTGAATGTCAGAACCAATTTGACTAGCCCCAGGCTCCTACGCTCCTCATGGGCCAACGTAGGATTGGATGATAGATGGATTTTAAATGCTTGTTTAAACTGTGGGAGACGACCAGTCCCCTCACGTGACGACAGACGACAGACCTGCTGTGGTAAGGTAGAAGCGCACGAACTGTTTTATTGAAGCTATCCTCATGCAAACACTGTCGGGAAAACAAAGCTTGAAAATATATCGTGACCTAGCTAACGCCCTGACAATGAATGAAGAACTTTATATTTAGGTTCAGCTAATGCCAGACGACTTTATGCAACCGAACGAAATCTATCTACTGCAGTAAAACGTATAATAATGTTACAGCCAGAGACAGAGAAACTCTGTCTCTGTCTGTCTGTCTGTCTGTCTCTCTCTCTCTCTCTCTCTCTCTCTCTCTCTCTCTCTCTCTCTCTCTCTCTCTCTCTCTCTCTCTCTCTCTAATACTTGCTACGGACAGTGCAGAGAAGAGACTCCTTTATATATGGTTTTTGACGAGAGTGCTCGGATCAAGGAAATAATCTTGGCTAGTGACGGGTACTAGGAGGCGACATTAAGTGCAGAGAGAGAGAGAGAGAGAGAGAGAATTAGTCTCCTTTATCCAATACTCACCAAACCCCAAATAAAACTGATGCACTTATATGAAGCAGGGTTGACATCCAGAATTAAAACCCCCTGTATGGATTTTCAAAAGATCGATACCACTGCAGTTTTCTCGATAAACCCTGAGTGAGTTGTTGAGCCTTCTGAGGCCAGGTCAGTAGAGCGTCCGACTTCTTATCCTCCAGATTAGAGTTCAGTCCCTCCCAGGGGCAGACATCTAAAAGAAAGTAGTATGTCCTTTCATGCATCCTCATATGTTTCCTCACCGGTAAGATTTTCTCACATATACAGTTTTTCTCACTGACGAACACAGCCAGTACAACAATACATATATATACATATATATATATATATATATATATATATATATATATATATATATATATATATATATATATATATATATATATACCTAGGCTGCTTCCCCCAAGGAAAGGAAGGTAGCTGAGACAAGACGACACACTCCCAAATTACTCATCCACTCAGACACATTCATTCGCATCTTAGCCCCAAAGGGGAGAAGGAACAGATCCTCACGGCACCACACCGCATGAGGGTCAACTGCGCAGTGCAATCAGTGACATCCGCAGCAGGGCCCGACCGCAGAGCTGATTTACCCCTGCCACATCATACTGGAACCATCTCCTTACCTGCACCTGACTTGTTCAGCTGATCAGACCAAATGTGGGAGAATATCCTCTCAGGGCTTCGTCGTCATTTATTCATTCACAATTTCTCTCCATTCATTTCTATCACGCACAGCCACTCTTCCTTGTTCAACAGACATCTCTCTCACATCCAGCGCTCTCTTCACACTGTTCATCCATCCTATTCGTGGTCTTCCTCTCAGTCTTACACCTCTCACATCAGATCTAGTTATCTTTTTCACCAATCGCTCATTATCCATTCTCTCCATAAGCCCAAACCATCGCAACACCCTCTGCTCAATTCGATCAACCATCTCCCGAACAATTCCAGTTGTCCTTCCACTTCATCATTTCTCATTCAGTCCATACATGTGATTCCACACATACTCCTCAGACACCTCATCTCCAACAATCAAACTTTACCTCTCTGCTACACCCATATTACATGTTTCAGCCCCATATAACGCAGTTGGTACCACAAAACCCTCATGCAGCCTTCTCTTTACATCCATTCTAAGCGAACGACATCTAAACATTTTTTTCATTCCTCCCAGCATCTTTCCTATTTCATTCATTCTAAAATTCATTTTTGCATCTATTCTTCCATCCACAGCAACATGTGACCCTAAATACTTAAAACACTCTACCTCCTCAAGCAACTCATCACTCAAAACTGTATTCATCCTCCTACCATCTACCAACCTCGTACACTTCATCACTTTACTCTCATTCTCATTTACTTTCAATTTCCTCCTTTCACACACCCTTCCAAACTCCTCTGCCAACTGTCTCAATCTCTCCTCTGAATCAGCTACCAGTGCAGTATCATCTGTAAACAGCAGCTGCTTCAGATTCCACTCTCCACCATCAACAGTCACCAGACTCAGACCTCCACCTAAAACTCTTGCTTCACCTCCCTTACAACACCATCCATATAAATATTAAACAACCAAGGCGACATCACACATCCCTGTCCCAGCCCCACTCTCACGGGAATGCAATCACTCACAGTATATCCCACTCTTACACACTCTGCACTATTTACATAAAAAACTTTTCGCCCCTCCAGTAACCTACCATCAAGTCCATACAATCTTAAAACAGTCCACAAAGCCTGCCTATCAGTTCTATCATACTATCTATCTATCTATGATCGCCCAAAACACATCCTTACCTTTTGCTAAATATTTTTTACACACCTGTCTCACAGCAAACACCTGATCCACGCATCTCATCCCTCTCATAAAGCCACACTGCTCATCACCAATCACTCCCTCTGTACCCTCTCTAACTCTCTTACTTAACACTCTACCATTCACCTTACCTACAATATTCAACAGACTTATACCCCTAAAGCTAGTACATTCATACTTATCACCCTTACCTTTATACAATGGGACCACACAAGCACTTGCCCAGTCAATTGGCACCATACCTTGCACAAAGCACACATTCAACAATCTTACTAACCAGTCAACAATAGTCACTCCACCACCCTTCAGGCATTCCACAGCACACCCATCCATACCTGCAGCTTTCCCTGTTTTCATCTTCTTTACTGCCTCCTGCACTTCCTCCCTTGTGGTCAAAGAATCATTCAACTCTCCCAACAAATTTGATCCTTGCACCCTTCCATCCGCCACAATCTCAGCCTCACTTTCCTCCCCTACATTTAACATTCTTCCAAAATACCCTGCCCATCTCTTCCTTACTGCATCCATCTCAGTTAACATCCTTTCATCCTCTGCTTTTACTTGCTCTTCCTTCCCAGACTCTCCCTTTCGCACCCTTTTCACCTCCTTCCAGAACATCTTCTTATTCTGTTGAAAATTCTCAGTCAGCCGCCTACCCCACCTCTCATCTGCTGCCACTTTAGCATCACGCACAGCCCTTCTCGCCCTATTCCTCTTTTCCTTATACCTTTCATATGACACATCCTTCCTCTGCAGCCACACTTCATATGCACGTCTCTTCTCAGCCACAGCCATACTTACTTCCTTGCACCACCATTCCCTTCCCTTTCCTACACCACCACCCACTTGTCTCACACCACACACCTCTTGCGCATGCCCCACCACAGCACTCTTAAACAACTGCCATTCCTCCTCCACACTGCCATTCTCCTGACCTTTCATTGTGTTCCACTTATCTTTCAATTTCTCCTGATACTCTATCATTTTCTCTCTTTTATCCAACTCACTCACTTTCAAAATCTCCCTGCCACACCTAACTCTCCTAGCTCTCACCCATCTCTTATCCACTCTCAAGTTACCCTCCACCAGGTAGTGGTCTGACATACCTCCACCCTCCCCTCTTAAAACTCTCACATCCAACAATCTTCCTATTACTTTCCTGGACACAACCACATAGTCCATCAATGCTCTATCAACAACCCTTCCACACTCCTGTCTCACCCATGTATACTTATAAATATCTTTCTTCTCAAACAAGGTATTTCCAATCACCATCTCTCGCTCAATGCACATCCCTATCATTCGTTCCCCATTTTCGTTTCTTCCAGGCACCCCAATGCATTCCAGCTACTTCTTCAGCTGTTACATTTCCCACTCTAGCATTCAGATCCCCCATATATATATATATATATATATATATATAGATAGATAGATAGATAGATAGATAGATAGATAGATAGATAGACAGAGAGATTGATAGATATACATATATATAGATATAGATATATATAGATATAGATAGATAGATAGATATAGATATAGATAGATAGATACCAATACACCAGTCCTGTATGAGACAGCCCTAGCATGTATATATATATATATATATATATATATATATATATATATATATATATATATATATATATATATATATATATATATGTATATATATGGACGGTGGGTGTTAGCGCCCAAGTGGTGACATGTAGAGGTGTGTGGTACGTAGGAGGACTACTGGGCCTTGAAAGCAGGCTGTGAAGCCTATGCCCTGCGTCGGTCACATAAAAAAAAAAAAAAGATAGATTGATAGATATACATATATATAGATATAGATATAGATAGATAGATATATATAGATATAGATATATATATACATATATATAGATATAGATATAGATAGATAGATATATATAGATATAGATATAGATAGAGAGATAAATAGATAGATAGATAGATGGCTGTTTTCGGTGTACAGATCAGAACAACTGATCAGTAAAGATAAGGTAATGGCATCAGGTGCAGGTGATTCCCCGTTTACCTCTCTCCCAACGTAATTAGTGAGAGGCAGAAGGCAAATCAACTTCCAGAGATTAGGACACTATCTATCTATTGCCAGACGCCTCAATCCCGTTTGGGGTGGCCACAAACAAATCGCCTCCAAAGTCGCCCTGTCCCCCGCCATTTCACTGCCCTGCTCCCAACTCACACCCCCCTCTCTCATATACCTCTCTCCACCCCAACCCTCCATCTCATCCTCGGCCTCCCCCTCCCTCTTCCTCACTCCACCTCACTCACATACACTCTCTTCGTCAGTCTTTCACCCTCCATCCTCTCCACATGGCCAAACCACCTCAGTGTGTTCCTCATAACGCTTCCTATCACATCCACATCAACACCACAACGCTCCTTTATATCCTCATTCGTCAGCCTGTCTCTCCATGTGACTCCATAGGCTCCTCTTAGATAACTCATTTCCACTGCTCTCACTCTTGACTTGTGTCCTTCCAACAACGTCCAAGCTTCACTTCCGTACGTTAGAGTTGGTATCACAATACTGTCATGTAGTAACTTTTTCACTTCCATGCTCACTTCCCTGTGTCTTATCACTGCTTTCAAAGAACCAACAACCTTTCTTTCCTGCAGTACCCTTTCAAGCACTTCACCCTCCAAACCTCCATCCTTACTCATCACACTACCCATGTACTTAAACATACTCACATTTTCCAATTCCTCACCATCCAACCTCGCTGTACATTCACTGACTTCACCTCTCTCAAAGACCATCACTTTACTCTTCCCTATATTCACCTTTAGATTCCGTTTCTTACACACTCTCCCAAGCTCATCCACCAAGCCTTGCAGCTCCCCTTCGTCTTCACTCAACAACACAGTATCATCTGCAAACAACAGTACAGGGAGTTTCCAAACACTATCCTCTCTCCCCAGGGCCACTCCAACATCCACTACCCTACCTTGTACCTCTTTTATTACCCCATCCATGTACAGATTGAACAACCATGGAGACATGACACATCCCTGTTTCAACCCAACTTTCAAAGAGTAAAATTCACTTAGTTCACCATCCACACGCACTGCAGCCTTCGCACCATCATACATACTCTTCACAGCATTCAACAACTTCCCATCTACTCCATATATTCTTAACACTTTCCACAATCCTTGTCTATCCACCCTGTCATATGCTTTCTTCAAATCCATGAAAGCCGCATACAACTTCTCTCCCTTCTCTAGAAACTTTTCCACTAAAGCTCTAAGAAGGAATATCTGATCTACACAACCTCTTCCCTTCCTGAAACCTCCCTGTTCTTCTCCAACTAATTTCTCTGTTCTTTCTCTAACTCTGTCAATAAGTATCCTACCATACACTTTTCCTATTATACTAAGAAGACAAATGCCCCTATGATTACCACACACTTCTTTTTCCCCTTTTCCTTTGTACAAAGGAATAATTATACCTGACTTCCAATCCTCCGGAACTCTACCTTCCTCCCAGGCCAACCTGCACATCTTCCACATCCATTCCACTACTATCTCTCCCCCATGCTTCAGCATTTCACCACACACTCCATCAATTCCTGGGGCTTTCCCCAATTTAACTTTCTTCATTGCCTCCACAACTTCTATCCTACCGATTTCTTCCTGTCTTCTCACCTCCCTCCTTCTCCCAGCCATTCCCCAGCCACTTATACTCGCATTACTTCCATCCTCTACGTTCAACAAATCCTTAAAGTGTTCTCTCCATCTGCTCACTTTTTCTCCCTTCTCCACCAGTAATCTACCATTTTTATCTTTCACTCCCCTGCTAACTTCACTTCCACCCTGTCTTACTCTTTTCACCTCTTTCCAGAACATTTTCTTACAGTCCCTCCACTTTACACTCAAATTCCTTCCAAAATCCTCATCCACTCTCTTCTTACTCTCTCTTACTAATCTTTTCACCTCTCTCTTTCTTTCTACATATAACTCTCCCTTCCGCCTCTCAACTTCTTCCACGCCCCTATTTCTCATCCATTCATTGTATGCTTTCTTCTTTTGTGCCACAGCCTGTTTCACCTCTTCAGTCCACCGCGCTGTTCCTTGCACCCCCCTCCGTCTTCTCTTCCTTCCACACACCACATCACATGCTGCACATATTTCTTCTGTAAATATCCTACACACACCTTCCACGTCTCCCATCTGCTCCAATTCATATTTGCCCAATCGTTCCTCCACTTCTCTCTTATACTCTGCCATTTTCTCATTCTCTTGTAACCTTTCCACTCTCCTTGCAACTACTCCTTCCTCTCGTCTTTCCCTTCTTCTATTCCTCCATCTTACTTGAATTCTAATTCTGGCCACCACCAAGTAGTGGTCAGAAAGTCCACTCCCCCAACCTCTATAAACTCTTGCATCCATTACACATCTTCGCATCCTTTCATCCACACACACATAATCAATCATTGCCTTCCTTTCATTCAGTTCACCACCCACCCTTCTCATCACTCGCCATGTATACCTGTGGATCATTTTGTACCTGAAGAAGGTATTGGCTATCACCAACCCCCTCCCAGCACAAATGTCCACTAACGCACTCCCATTCTCATCTATCTCAGCAGGCACACCCCACTCACCAACTATTCCATCCACCTTCACATTCCCAACTTTACCATTCATATCACCAATCAAAAACACTCTCTCATTCCTTCCAAACCTATCCATGCACACTTCTTCATTTGTCCAGAACTCTTCTCTCACTCTTCTAGCACGATCTTGCGTTGGCGCATACACACACACAATCGCCCACATTTGTATTCCAACTTTCAACTTTACCCACACAATCCTTGACCCAACTGATCCATACTGTCTTATGCTCCTCTTCCATCTTTTACTCACAACTATACATACTCCTTCCTTTGCCCTCTCATTCTCACCTACTCCTGCACATATACCCCATCCATACTCCCATTCTCTCACATTCTCACCTCTCCATTTTGTTTCAGTTATTCCACATACATCCACTTTCGCACCCTCAAGCACCTGGACAATCTCTCTCTCTTTCACCTCATCATTCGCTCCACTTACATTCCAGGTTCCTATAACCATGTCCTTTGTCCGGTCCTTGGTCGTCATCGTTTGGTCAGTCCTTGTCCGAGGCTTATTGTTTGTTTTTTTAGTTAGTTGTTTTCCGGGGAGGGGCACTAACCCTCCGCCAACCCTTTTAGTCGCCTTTTACGACAAGCAGGGATACTGGGGGAGTATTCTTGAAAACCCCCCCCTACCCCCAGGGGGGTAGGACACACCTCTTCTAATAAAGTAAATTATCGTCACTGGAGCTGTTTCATAACCTGAGTTCCTGATTGTGTGTCTATCGTCCTACAAGTCCAACTACAATAACTTCAATAACATGCTCGTGGCATCAAGGTCAAGAACACGCTTTCTCTTCATCCTGCCTGCCATTTGCTCTAAGGCCTGTCTCAAGTTTGTCTGCCATTTTCTACCAAACATCCTTGCCATTTACAACTAAGCCTGTCTGTCTGCCACTTGCCTGTCTACCATTTGCTGGCAACCCTGCCTACCTGCCTACCATGATTCTGCTGTCTGTGTGCTGATTGACTCAACCTCCAGTGACCCAGTGACCTGCAACTCGCCCTCTCTCACCCGTCCCCGAACCAGCTGTGAGAACGAGAGTGCGTTGTCAAGCAATGCCGTGTCTAAGCCAGCCAGCTGATGTGAACGCCTCACCCAACAACTCGCCCTTATACTCACTAAAATTATCATCGTATGCAGTATAATTAGGTGGTGAGTCAGAACGTGTCAGTGAAAAGTTTAAACAGTTACCGTCTGAGCAATAACCCGTATACATTCATTGTAAAGATGTATTTACACGATTTATTAAAAGCTATCTATCTATCTATCTATAGCCAGACGCCTTTATCCTATAAAGGGTGGCCACAAAAAAATCACCTCCATGTCGCCCTGTCTCCCATCATTTTGTTACCCTCCCCCCATCTCAATCCCTTCATCTCATCCACAGTCTCCCCCTCCCTCTCCCCCTCCATCTCACTAACATACATTTTCCTTGCTAGTCTCATTCTCTCCTTCCTCTCCACGTAGGCAAATCACCTCAGTGTATTTCTCCTAATGTTTTCTATCACATCCACACCCACACCACAATGTTCCTTCATTTTCTCATTTCTCACCTCGTCTCTCCATGTGATTCCACATACTCCTCTAAAATAATTATTCATATCCACTGCACTCACTCTTGACTTCTGTCCATCCAAAAAGGCCCAAGCTTCTCTTCCACAAGTTCGAGATGGTATCACAGTATCATCATACAAAAACATTTTTACTTTCATGTTCACTTCTTTATTTCTTATCACTGCTTTCAAAAGACACCAACCTTTCTTTCCTGTTCTACCCTTTCAAGCACGTCACCCTCTATACTCCCATCCTTACTCATCACACTAGAAAAGTACTTACCGGTATTTACATGCAGTCACATTTTCCATTTCCTCTTCATCCAACCTTACCGTGCAGCCAGTGACTTCATTTACTTTACTCTTTCCTACATTCACCTTTATATTCTTCTTCTTGCACACTCTCCCAGATACATTCACTAAGACCTGCAGTTTCCTTTCGTCTTCATTTAATAACACAGTATCACCTGCAAGCAACAGAACATGATGTTTTTATATCACCGCTCTCTCTCATTAGGGCCGCTACAACATCCACGGTCTTACCTTGTATCTCTTTTATAACACCATCCATATTCAGACTGAACAACCATGGAGACATGACACATCCCTGTTTCTATCCAACATTCAGATAGAAAAATTCCCTCAGCTTACCATCCACACGCACTGCAGCTTTAGCGCCCTCGTACATACTCTTCACGGCTTTCATCAGATTTTCCTTTACTCAGATATCTTTCACATTCCTTGATTATCCACTCTGTCATAAGCTTTCTCCAGATCCATAAAGGCCGCACAGAACTTCTTTCCTTTCCCTGGAAACTTCTCCACTAAACAATGTAGGATGAATATCTCATGAACACAGTCACCTCCCATTCTAAAACCTCTGTTCTTATCCAACTAATTCTTATTATTTCCCGAACTCTAACAATAAGTACCCTTTCATATACTTTTCCTATCACACTAGAAACACAAATGCCCCTAAGATTACCTCACACTTCTTTCCCTCCCTTTTCCTTTGTACATGGGAATAATTACACCTGACTTACAATCCTCTGGGACTCTGCCTGCCTCCCAGGCCAATCTGCACGTCTTCCACATCCATTTTAGTACTATCTCACCCCCATGCAAAGAAATACACTGAAACGATCCCTTTCAAAGTTGCACGCCACTGTACAACGCTGACGAAGGAGACAGCGCAAAGAAATGCAGCGAAAATGTCCTTCTTGATGTCTGCAGCGCAACTCAATACACCCTGGTTGGACACTGAGCTAATTTGGAATCCTGTCTCAGTACGCAATACACTTACACCACCGGATGTGTTGTGTTCGTTCGTGCGCTTATGTCCACATCCTCCTCCTCCTTTACCTTCGTCTTCGTCATTTTCTTACTCATTTTCACCATCTTCTTTTTAGTCTCCTTGGTTATCATTATGGTCATCATATCCATTTTCATCGTCATCATCGTCATCATCATCAATGTCTGGTTTCATCTTCATCACTATCACCATCATCATTATCGTCATCGTCATTATCATCATCACCATCATCATCAAATTCTGGTTTCTTTTTCATCACTATCACTTTCATCATTTTTATCATCATCACCCTTATCGTCATCGTCAGCTGCTGGTCCAGATGACATTCCTTCAATAGTACTTAAACATTTCCCCTCACTGTTGGCTCCTGTATTGG